>NW_004949214.1:607787-609022 GCF_000317375.1 Microtus ochrogaster | reverse complement strand
TTTTCTCCGCCTACCTAAGGGTTGGCCTATGAAATGGGCCTAGGCAGTTTCTTTATTAATAAGAAATCATTCCCACATCATTTGTCAAAAATCCATACTTATTCTCACATTTAAAAATTGAGCTTGGTTATGTATTCGTCTGTGTCCTATTACAAGAGTAGCAAGTAAAATGTCCTAGCTGCTTTAAACTAGTGTCTAGCTACTCATGAACGTTTACTTGTGTCAGTCCAATAGTAAGTTTGTTCTCTCCAAATTATCTCAATAGTTTCCCAAATACAGTACATTGTAAAGAGTAAGAGGATATTGCAAGAAGCAAACATCTGTTGGTCACTCAAGATACAGAGCTAACAATAGGCCAAAGTAATGACTCACCCATATTGGAAAATTAACATGTTTTTTGGACGTGTCTATAGAGCAGGGATAAACATTACTTTAAGGTGTATGGGTGACCCCAGAACACTTTGCATCACTGTAAAGGCCTATAGAAATGCAGATGACAACCTCAGGGAAGCTGCATCTGTCCTTTAGTTAACCTTTCGCATCCTGTATACTTGAGCAGATCTTGATCTCTTGCAGCAGGGGGTTGGTGGAAGTCAGGAATAACTGGAATCCCAGGTGAGAGGCCCATGACCCTCCCCTCCTCTTCCTACTAGTGTCAATCACCATTGCCACATGGCAACTTCAAGATGATGATGTGGTGACTATAATATACACAGGGGAAAAAGGCCATGCTATAACAAATGACAGGGACACAATGATAAGGACACTGTGTATTCTATATTATAAAAACACATTTGTATTTGTTCTGTAGGAAGGAATCCACACACACACTGAAAAATGGTTTGTTTGCTCTGAGTTAATCTTCAACCTGAATGTCATCCAAACAGCTGGCTCAGGAGGGATGCTCAGTGACTGTGGTGTTTGTGAACCCCCCACTCCCTACCTCCCTCACTTCTACCCCCATTACAGAGAACAGAGGAGGTGGAGAAAAACACCAACACTATATCCTATTATATCAGAGATCAGAGTGACCTTCTGATCAGAGTGGCAAGTCTGAGCTTTGGAATTATTGACTTGCTCTTCTCCTTTCTGTATAGTCTGCTGGCTGAAGATAAGATTGAGGGCAGATCCTCCTTTTTCCCAAGTTCCCCCCATCCTCCCCTTCTCCCTTTTCTCTCCCCATCTCCCCTTACCCCCCTCCCACCCCACCCCCAAGATCCCAATTTTCTCCCCGG
>NW_004949214.1:563314-606867 GCF_000317375.1 Microtus ochrogaster | reverse complement strand
AGGGCAGATCTTTAGGCTGCTTCTCAGATTGCTGACTCTATGAAACAATCCCAAATTAAGGATTTTGTTCCTGGATTTTGCCCATGAAAAAAAAAAGAGTAGCAGGGACTCTTATACAAATATATATCTATAAATTATTTTGTATTACTTCCCCTGCTGATGTTCATCTGAAATGTGGCCTCTGAGTAGATTGGTACATAGTACTCAAATCGATTAATTCTTGGGTGAAAATTTAACTTGTATCTGTATGTTTACATATTTATATCCACACACATATTCAAATTTATAGACACATTATGCATACTTATCTTTGTGTTGCCTTCTTGTTTCATATGATTTATCTCAATTATCATTTATACTTCACTACTTCTTGTGCACTTAGTATTGTTAAGATTTCTTTTTGGTTTGTGCATAACTTTAAGTGAATTCTCTTTTGTCATCTTTTTGTTAATAAATGTGTTTTATATTTGAAACACGTCATCTTACTATTTTCACTGTAATTCCCAACCAACATAGGCAGACTTTTCACACTTCTATTGACCTTGCATTTGTTATGAATTGAAGCTATTATCCTTGTGTCTTTTTGTAAACAGAGTCTCATCACGTAGGCTATGCTGAGCTAGAATTTGCCATCTTCTTCCCTTAGCCTCCTGTGCATGGGAATTTCAGAAAATGACACCACACTCAGTTGAGAATGTGTTTTAAACTGCTGTAATTCTTTTATTTAAATATATGGTTCATCGTAATGGGAATTGAGCAATACTCCAGGGAAATGTCTGGAGACCAGAGCAATGTGAGTTGCAGAGCCCTCGGGGCACTGTGGGACAAGGTTTAGAATAATTCCCAATTTAATTACTTGGAAAGCATTTTCAAGGCTGATGTGGGAATGATTTCTTATTAATAAAGAAACTGCCTAGGCCCATTTCATAGGCCAACCCTTAGGTAGGCGGAGAAAACAGAACAGGATGCTGGGAGAAAGAAGCTGAGCCAGGGAGTCGCCATGGTTCCCGCACTCCAAGCAGATGCAGATTAAGATCATTCCTGGTAAGCCGGCTCGTGGACTACATAGAATAATAGAAATGGGTTAGATCAATATGTAAGAGCTAGCCAATAAGAGGCTGGAACTAATGGGTCAGGCAGTGATTAAAAGAATACAGTTTCCGTGTAATTATTTCGGGACATACGCTAAGCTAGCCATGTGGGTGGCTGGGTGCAGGGGACGCAGCCCCGTCGCTCTTAATTCAACACAAGGCTGTTATTTTGAGGGCATTTACTTGTAAGGTTTAGCTACTGGGTTGAAGATATAAAATATAGCCTAGATTTTATTTATAGTAACTCTAATATTATTTATGAGTTTACGTGTAAGAAAGCAATAACCACACTCTCTGGGTTCTGCTCAGTGCCTCAGAAATCAGTTATTCATGTAGTATCCATGTGATGGCCATTCCTCCCCAAAGGTGGGTTTTTGTCTTGGTACCTGGTGAAATTCCAAATATGTTTTTGTATATCTCTTCTTTTTATTGTTTCTAAAATTCATAGATTACTTTAAAGTCATAAAGATTGTGTCAGTATTGTTTGTTAAGGCTGAAATGTTACAAAAAAATCAAAGCTATAGCAAATACTGCAGTAGCTACGAGCATGGATTATGACAAATTATTTCAACCACCACAGAATCCTTAAGTCTACCCTCTTTTCATTGCCCTTTCCCTTCTTCCAGAAGTAAAAATTCTACTGTAATTCTTAGTTATGACTTATACTTCATGTGTATGTGTGTACATATTGGCATACTTGGGGGATGCAAATATTTGTGGGTGGATATGTGCACACATGGGTCTGTGTAGGTGTGGAAAAAGGTGAACCTCAAGTCCCCAGCTGCTGTGTAATTGGAGAACTGCTCCATTTATTGAGTGGCTGAAGATCTACTCCATTCTCCATCATTGAATATGAGTGAATGGATTCTAATAGCTTTTTAAAGGTAATTTAACAGCAATCATCTTCCTGCATATTTAATAAAACAAATAGTGCGGTAGTGAATATTATTTCTGTTTTCTAGACTGAATACCAATAGTGTAATTGTAGGGCCATTATATTAGCTTCTTTGCCAGATATTTTCTAGGTGTTGTTACATTGATCCCCAGAGCAGTTGTACACTCACCAGTGTTACAAGTCATTTTTCCTTGCTCCAGTCAGGTTTCGGAAAAGGGAATGTTTTTTCTTGTATCCAAGTTTAGGCCATAGAGTCAAAGAAACAAATATCTGATAATGGTAGTCTCTCTTTACTCCTTTGATGTGGTAAAATGAAATACCAGCTCTACTTCAAAGAAGATTTTTAAGGGTTTATGGTGAGATATTCATAGACACAAACACAATATTCAGTCCATCACCAAAAATCTGACTTGCTTCCTTCTCAGCTCTCTGATTTGACATTTGATAGGTATGATACTTATTTTATTTATTTGTTTATTTTTTTGAGACAGGGTTTCTCTGTGTAGCCCTGGCTGTCCTGAAACTCACTTTGTCAGAGGTCAGACTGTCCTCGAGCCCACAGAGATCCACCTGCCTCAGCCTCTGCCTCCCAAGTCCTGAGATTAAAGGTGTGTGCCATTCCCACCCAGTGGGATATTTCTTCTTAACTTCAATAACACCACTGTACTTTGGGTGAGTATTTGGAAATGTAAGGATTAACTGACAAACATACCAATCTCTATAAATGGAATTGTGTTATCTCTGCAATATACAGTATAATTGCTTGGGCTGTGGAGAAATCATCACCACTTCCACTTTTTCATTCCTGTGCTTTCTTGGAGCCTTTTGTGATCACATCAGGGGCATATATGATCTGGGTCTTATTGGAGCTCTACAGGAAGGGATAGTTGAGCTGATGGAGGAGGGTCATCTGTCTATCTGTTGTTTCATTGGTTAATTAATAAGGAAAACTGCTTGGCCTGATAGGTCAGAACATAGGTAGGCGGGGAAGACAGAACAGAATGCTGGGAGGAAGAAGGCAGTGAGACAGATGCTATAGCTCTCCTCTCCAAGATGGATGCAGGTTAGAATCTTCCTGGTAAGCCACCAACTCGTGGTGCTACACTCATTAATAGAAATGGGTTAATCAAGATGTGAGAGTTAGCCAGTAAGAGGCTAGAACTAATGGACTAAGCAGTGTTTAAAAGAATACAATTTGTGTGTTGTTATTTCAGGGCATAAGCTAGCCAGGCATGCAGGAGCCAAGTGGGAACACAGCCCATCGCTTCTTCTATATTGAGCTATAAGGAGATTTCCCTGAGCCCCAAAGTCTGAACTCCTGCAGGATGAGCTCCTTTTCTGTCTTAAATTGGCTGGTCACATAGGTGTTCACTGAGCATCTTTCCCACTTTGTACCTCCAGAAGTCAATGGGGTGAAAAAGTGACCAGAGACATCTTGTTTAATCCCTAAGGAAGTTGTAATATTCTTTGCAAGTCACTTTAATACATAAAAGAAGGAAGGTGATACTGAAATTATCAGGGCTTCTTAAAAGAGGAGCTGGGCTCAGGACTGATGGGTGTGGCTGGGAAGTGGGGATGGGGACAGGCAGTTCAACCTGACTAGAGTGAAGAGTTGGGGCCTTGCAAGGGAGTAGTCCTGAGATAACCAAATGATTTTCCTTAATTTGGGCCAAAAATGTAAATAAATTCATTTTATATGTTAATGTCTTTTGTTATTTTCTCTTAATGTAGGTGACTTTGGATTCATGACCAAGCTTTATATCTCAGAGGCTGTGGTACCAGAGAGATGGATCCTTTCACCATGGCAACTATTTGCTGTCTTTTCCTAATCATTCCTTTTACCTCACGCTCCATACTATATCATAGATAATCTACCTGAAATTTCATGTAACTTTCTGTAACAGTCTCTGCCACTTAAGGATTTTTGATAAGCATGGGGTCCAGGTCTTTTGGAAGCAAAGAAAAAAAAAGACTTAGGAAAGCCTGTGTGGTCACCCAAGGGTGGCCAACCAATTCAGAACAGTCTCCAGACACATAATCATCAAGAACACACCTGCAGTCAAGAAAGTTGAGAAGTTATTCATTGGAAGAGGAAAAATGCACACCATAGAGAATAACAGAATGTCTCAGTAGGATGGTATTGGGGTGTCTTAGAGGGCATGGATTTGTGCCAGGTGGTTTTGGGGTGACTTTGAAAAAGGTAGAAAGATTGCATCTGACAGAGGCTGTCAGTAAGTACCGTTCATCCTCTGATTTGCTCTCATTAAATTTTTCCTAGGAGAGATGAATGCAGCAAGTCCAAAGCTGTCATTAATAAAAAATAAGTCACTTTGAATGTTTAGAGTGTGCAACCTAAAGTAACCATAGAAACCTGAAAAGTACAACAAAATCATGGGGAGGGAGGAGAAGGAGCCCCAGAAAGGGGTTCAGGCACAAACACTATGCAGGGGTAAATAGGAAAATGGGAGAATTTTAACTGGGGAGGAGATTGGAAAGTAATACAGGGTCTGAGGAAGGAAGGAGAAATAAATAACAATAAAAATGTTTGAAAGGGCCATAGGGACACATCACATACATACATGCATGTGTGCGTGCATGCATGCGCTTGTATACACACACACACACACACACACACACACACCTAGCACACGTACACCCAACATAACAAACACACACATGTTTGGGACTGTGAACCTCCCCAGGTCCTGAATTTCCTGTGACCCCCCTGTCTGCCAGAGTAAACAACTTGTTTTCCTATGCTTGCAGCTGCTCTGAGCAAACAATTTGTTTTGCAGCTGCTCTGAGCACCAGGAGTTCTGATGGCAGGGGAGGGGTTTCTAGTGGGCTTGCAGCTGAGAGTTAGGGCATGGCCATTAGTCAAGGAGACCCTATATAAGCTGCCTTGGAATACAATAAAGGGGCATTCTTGGAGCATACTTGTTGTTACCCATGTCTCTGTCAGTGTGCCTGTGTGTGTTTCAATCTCCAGCCCGTTGCCTAACTCACAAACCATACTTCAGCACATGGCGCGTTGCGCAGACTTTGCACTACACACACACACACACACACACACACACATACACACACACACACACACACAAACACGGTGTTACATCATATGGGTGATAGCTTGCCTAAGAACCATAGACTAACAAAAACCCTACAACCAGGCAAGTGAAACCTCCCTTCTAGTTGTTGACCAGGGAAGTCTAAGAGATTCTCCAAGCAAGGTAGGCGATTGCCATTGCCCTTGGTCATCTTCAATAACCTGAAGGTAAGACCCATTGCTGAAGAAACCACACAGTTTAGACACAGGACTTGAAGTAATTGAGCTGAAACTAACCTGGAA
The DNA here is from genome assembly GCF_000317375.1 of Microtus ochrogaster. Taxonomy (NCBI): domain Eukaryota; kingdom Metazoa; phylum Chordata; class Mammalia; order Rodentia; family Cricetidae; genus Microtus; species Microtus ochrogaster. The sequence goes on along the minus strand of NW_004949214.1, from coordinate 601,532 downwards.
GGCTCCTTCCTGAGGACTAGTAGCTCTCGGAGTATCTGAACATTCTTTGCAAGGAAGAAAAGCGATCAATAACCCAGACATAAAACCTGTAAACCACAACAACTAGCCAAGAAACATATTCCTGATGGTTCAATAGTGGCATTACTATATTGGAAATAACCAACAGTTGTCTAATTGGACAGAATTCCTTCACAACAGGAGAGAGCCCATGCATGTTATTGTAAACCTAGCAAAGAATCCATGGCTGGAAACGTTGTAGACCCTAGAGGAGAAGTCACTATTGACACTTTACTAAACTAGAACAATTTCTAACTGCATTCTAAATACTTATCCTCATATCCACAAATAAGTGTAGTTCCTCACCAAAGAGGCTTCATTTATTTTTGTGGTGGCTAGAAACAACTAGAGATTCACCACTGGCCAAAATACAAAGAACAAACGAGCATGAGATTCCCGACCCCAACTGATAATATCCACGGCACAGTTTCCTATATCTAGATATCTAGGGCTCAGGGGAAAATTGCAGAAAGATTTTGAGAGTGAGAGAACCAGGATGCTTGTTGGTAGATAATATTTTCTAGACATGACATCGATGCAGTATCAATGATGGGATTTTTTTAGATTTATTTATTATGTATATAGTGTTTTGTCTCTATGCCAGAAGAAAGTGCCAGATCTTATTACAGATGGTTGCGAGCCACCATGTAATTTCTGGGAATTGAACTCAGGACCTCTGGAAGAGCAGTCAGTGCTCTTATCCACTGAGCCATCTCTCCAGCCATTTGAGCCATCTCTCCAGCTACTGTATCAATAAAATCTCAATAATATTGACTAAACAAGACCTGCATAATGACAACACTAGTTGACATCTCAACCTGGATGGGGGAAATGTCACAAGGCCGCACTAATTAAATTAATCAAATTAATTAAATTGCTACAGGCAATTTAATGATTGCTGAGAGGGGAAGAATAAATTTTCTACAGGAATAAGCCCCCTATAGGTTATATAATCCCAAGTAGTCAGCCCTAAGTACATTATATGTGAACAATAGTAAAAAGATTCTGTAAGTTGTGTATATATCTATGTATGTTTTGTGTGTGTGTTTGTGTGTAACAATAATAATTAAAAGAGAAGTAGCCAGGTGTGATGGCACATGCACTTGGGAGGCAGAGGCAGGCGGCTCTTGGTTAGTTTAAGGCCATTCTGCTCTACAAAGAGAGTTTCAGGATAGCTAAAATTGTAACAGAGAAATCTTATCTCAAAAATAAAACAAAAAAAAGAGGAGGAATGGAATGTAGAAGTTAGAAGGGGAAGAGGGTGAGGTAGAGATGATGCAAATGCAGTACTCATGTATGTATTTCTTAAAAAATGAAAAATGAATCATTCAGATTAGCCAGGCTAACAATGGTTATTTCTGATTTTCATTGTCTTAGTTTCATTTTGTTAATTTCATCACAATTACAGAATTACTGATGTTGATATTGTTTGGGAATGTTTATGTTCAACAGGACACAAGCTAACTGTCAATGTAGACTATAAGTATTCTCAGCAGCCCAGTGAGACAATGATGAAGCCAGGTAAATATGTAGTCAATAAAGATGATGAGATTAATAATATTGATAAAAGTCTTACATATTTTTGCTTACCCAAATGCAATTTTGGATGACTTTCTATTTACTGCTGTCATAGAGAGAGAGATCAAATTTTTTTTTGTATTGAAAAAATTTCCTCCTCCTCCCCACCTCCCATTACCCTCCCCCTCCTTCCACTCCTCTCCCCCTCCCTCTACTCTTCTCCCCCTCTCTCCACTCCTCTCCCCCTCCCTCTCCAATCCGAAGAGCAGTCAGGGTTCCCTGCTCTGTGGGAAGTCCAAGGTCCTCCCCCCTCCATCCAGGTCTAGGAAGGTGAGCATCCAAACTGCCTAGCCTCCCACAAAGCCAGTTCATGCAGTAGGATCAAAACCCAATGCTATTATCCTTGGCTTTTCATCATCCCTCTTTGTCTGCCATGTTCAGATAGTCCGGTTTTATCCCATGCTTTTTCAGTCCCAGTCCAGCTGGCCTTGGTGAGCTCCCAATAGATCAGCCCCACTGTCTCAGTGGGTGGGTGCACCCCTCGCGGTCCTGACTTCCTTGGTCATGTTCTCCCTCCTTCTGCTCCTCATTTGGACCTTGGGAGCTCAGTCCAGTGCTCCAATGTGGGTCTCGGTCTCTATCTCCAACCATCGCCAGATGAAGGTTCTCTCTGGATGGGTAGCCTTAGTGCAGGAGCAGGAAAATGTTCCTGAGCCAAGGACCTTACAGACAACCGAGAGATCAAATCTTAATCTACCTTACTGAACATGCTCCTAAACACTGAGATTTGGTGGCATCCTCCTTTACTGGTGAGTCCAGCACGGGCGGCGGCGGGGGGGGGGGCGGTATTCCACTCCATTGCACACAGCTTTTGATGGAAGAAAGTAAAACAACATGAGGATTTTAGATTGTGGCAGCCAGTTAAGGCTGAGGACTTCAAAGGTGGCGTTAGTGAAGTGTGGTTGCCAATGCTCATAAGAATACTACTACACACTCCCCATGGGAGGCCTTACCCTTTCTGAAGAGTGCATGGGAGTGGAAGGAGGTGGAGGAGAGTGGAAGGAGGGAAGGGAGGAGGAACTGTGGTTGCTATGTTAAATGAATAAAACAGAGATAAAAAAAATCAACGAAAATCACATAAGAAATGACTTCATTCTTCTACCTAAGATGAGATGCTGCTTCGTCATCTCTAATGAAATACTTTATGCAAATTTTGGGGTTGGAGAGATTGTTCAGTAGTTAGCATACTGTTCTTTCAGAGGACCTGAGGTCAGTTCCCAGTGTTCAGTTTACAATCATCTGTTAATCCTTCTCCAGACTGATCCAGTACCTCTGGCTTCCACAGATCCTCTGCACACATGCATGCATGCAGATATGCACAATTAAAATAAAATAAAGGAAAAATTTAAATATATGTTATAATGTAGACTATAAAATAAACTATTGTGATATTGTATATAAAGTCAGTGATAATTTAAAAAATAGTAATTCCTTGGCTAAGATACAAAACACTGATGATAGCTTATTCTGAAGAGGATGTGGAGTAAAACACCTCCATTGCTGATGGGAATGCGAACTTGGACAGCCACTTTGGAAATAAGTATGGCAGTTTCTCAGAAAATTGGGAATCAATGTACCTCAGGACCCAGCAATACCACTCTTGGGAATATACCCAAAGAATGTTCAATCATACCACAAGGACACTCACTGTTCAACTATATTCATAGCAGCATTATTCGTAGTAGCCAGAACCTGGAAACAACCTAGATGCCCCTCAACCGAAGAAGGGATAAAGAAAAGATGGTACATTTACACAATGGAATATTACTCGGTGGCAAAAAGAACAATGACATCTTGAAATTTGCATGCAAATGGATGGAATTAGAAAAAACATCCTGAGTGAGGTAACCCAGACCCAGAAAAAAAATATAATATGTACTTACTTGTAAGCAGATATTAGATGTAAAACAAAGGATAACAAGACTATAGTCTACAACACCAGAGATGCTAGGTAACAAGGAGAACCCTAAGACAGACATACATGGATCCCCTTGGGAAGGGGAAATAGACAAGATTTCCTGAGAAAATTGGGACTGTGTGGCAGGGGGAGAAGGGAGGACAGAGGGGAGAAAAAGGGGAGAAGGGGACTAGGGAGGAGAACTTGAGGGAACAGGATGGTAGAGATGGGGAAAAGACAGAGAGGGAGAGAAAGGAAAGAGATATCTTGATTGAGGGAGCCATTACAGGGCTAGAGAGAAAACTGGTACTAGGGAAATTCCCAGGAATCCACAAGGATGACCGCAGCCAAGACCCTAAGCTATAGTGGAAAGGATACCTGAACTGCCCTTCCCCTGTAATCAGATTGCTGATTACCTTAACTATCACCATAAAAATTTCATTCAGCATCTGGTGGAAGCAGATGCAGAGATCCACACCTAAGCACTGGACTGAGTTCCCAGAGTCCAGTCAAAGAGAGGGAGGAATGATAATATGAGCAAAATGGTCAAGATCAAGATGGGAAAACCCATAGAAACAGTTGACCTGAGCTAGTGAGAGAGCTCATTGACTCTGGACTGACAGTAGAAAAGCTGCATAGGACCAAACTAGGTCCTCTAAATGTGGGTGACAGTTGTGTGGCTGGGTCAGTCTGTTGGGCCACTATCAGTAGGACTAAGCTTTATCCTTAGTGCTTGAACTAGCTTTTTGGAGCCCATTCTCTTTGGAGAGATACCTTGCTTAGCCTAGATATAGGGGAGAGGACCTTGGTCTTGTCTCAAAGTGATGTTCCAGACTTTGTTGACTCCCCATGGGAAGCCTTACCCTCTCTGAGGAGTGGATGGGGGATGGGGTGGGTGGAAGGCAGGGAGTGGGAGGAGGAGAGTGAGAGGAAACTGAGATTGGTAAGTAAAATGAGAAAACATTGTCTTAAAAATAAATAAAAAAGAAAAATAATTCCTAATCAAGGATAATTTTTCATTGCTTCTTTAATTTGTCCTCTTTTTCAAAAATAAAATTGAGACTTCACAGAGATGGCTCAGTGGTAATGACCATATGCTGCTCTTCCAGAAGACCTGAGTTTAGCTCCCTAACCTATGTGTGGTGTCTCATAACCACCTATAAATACAGCTCCAACTCCAGGGAATTCAATATCCTCATCTGATCTCTGAGGGTACCTGTACACACACACACACACACACACGCAAATGAATAAAATAAATCTTTAAATAAATCTTTAGAAAACTTAAATATTTTGGAAATGTATTTTAGAAGTTATTCCATAAACTAAGCTGGTCGAAACTTTCAAACTTGCATTCTACTTGTAGAGACTTTGTAATACCAAACTGTGTTCACTGTGAAGAAGAGATTTTTCATTTCAATCTCCAAGAATCATTTAGAGCAGAAAGAAACAAAATATTGTGTTACCATATTAAAATATTTGCACAATAGACATGAGGAGTAAAGGGTTCTTTTGGCTCAGAAGTTTGAAAGTGAGCTCCATGATGGGGCAGATTAATTGCTTTGGGCCTCTGGTATAAGTGCTGGATGGCAATGGCAGGAAGTGTAGATGGAAGTTTCTGTCCTGTGTGGTCCTGCAGCTGTTCTGTCCCAAAGAAACACACAGAGGCTTATATTAATTATAAACTGTTTGGCCTATTAGCTCAGGCTTATTATTAACTAGTTCTTACAACTTAAATTAACCCATAATTCTTATCTATGCTTAGCCACATGGTTTGGTACCTTTTCTCAATGAGGCGTTCTTATCTTTCTTCCTCTTCATCTGGGTGGCGACTGACTCTCTCTGCCTTTCCTCTTCCCAGAATTCTCCTAGTCTGATCACCCTGCCTGTATTTCCTGCCTGGTTACTGGCCAATCAGCATTTTATTAAACCAATACAAGTGACAAATCTTTACAGGGTGCAAGAGTATGATCCCCAGCAAGGAAGCCTATGTTGGATCAATGTGTTCATCTCATCAGTCAGGAAACAAATGGAGAGAAGATCCTAGTATCTTAAAACCCCAAGCATGCAAGAACCACCCTCTAAGTCCCATTTCCTAAAGGTTGTACCACGCACCAATAGTGTTTTCCTGTATTAAGGAAAACAATAAGGCTTTACCACATGAACCATTGGGGTTCATTTAATCTTACTTCATTTAGACTATACATTGTAGTATACTATAGTAGACTATACATAGCAATTTGCACCCATTTAGAATACCACAGTAAGTAAACAACTGGGAAATGTTATTGACTCTATTTTATAGGTTGTGCAGATTTTGTAGATTAAAGGTGTGAAATAATTTCACTCTTTCTCTTATTTTTTTTCTTTTTGAAGGAAATACTTGAATATAATAGATTGACAAAAACTTTACACATTTGATGTAAAGAGAAGATTTTGATGGGGGATGGTAACTCCACTTATCTGTGGGTCTAAGGATAAGATTTAGAATGTAGTTAAGAATTATACTAGTCTAGCAAAATGGTGGTAATAGAGTCTCTTCTAAGACATATGATCTCACTAGCTGTTGAAGTTGACTAGGTGTCTAGTACCAGGCATGATTTTCCTCCCCTTGAGTTGGTCTTAAGTTTAATTAGACACCTGTTGGCTACCACCAAGATATGAATGCCACTTACTGGACCTTTATGGGTATCCTATCATTCTGGTCATTGTTATGGGTTATAGATTCCATGCCTGAGAAGTCTATTAACTGATTTTTTTTCCCTTGGCAGCTTGCAAAGCATTTTCTGATACCATTGAAGTTGGATCACAGGAAGGAGGCTCTCAGGTTAGATTCAGTTCAAATAATCTGAGTCCTGTTTCATAAGTGTATGTACGTTCAGCAATTGGGGCCCATCCTCAACCTCTGAGATGCAGATGAGGGAAGTTGGCATAGTCTGCATTGTTTTGGGGTTCATAATCTCTGATGAATGATTTGAAAGGAGATTTCTTATACCTGGTACTGGAGTTTTTGTTAGTCTATAGTTATTGTAGGGAGCCTTGTCAGCCCTGTGGTTTAACTTCCTTTAGTGTGTGTGTGTGTGTGTGTGTGTGTGTGTGTGTAAATATGCACTTACATGTATTGTGTATGATTTAGAGGAACATAAAATAATGTTTCCTTGAGGCTTTATCCAACAATCTTGTGTTATTTGCCCCTCCTCCCTCCTCCTATATTGGCCACCCACTCAATCCTAAATTGGAGAGCCTTTTCTATTTTTCTATTTCCTGTTTCATATAATCTGTATCCTGATATTTCCCTATCATGGTCTCCAATGGTTCCTTTATACTTCTTTATTTATGTGGTTCCTCCATGTTATATACTCACATTTGAAGATACAGACCTAGGAGCCATAGATGAGAGGGGATATGAGGCGTTTGCTTTCTGGGCCACTTCACTCAGTATAATCTTTCCTAGGTCAACCTTTTTACCTGCAAAGTATGTGAGTTCATTTTTCTTTATAGTTGAACAGTATTCCTTGTGTATATGTAGTGTGTGTGTGTCTGTGTGTGTCTGTGTGTGCCAAGTATGAGTCCTTTATTTAAGCCAGTGACCGACAGCAAGCTCCTGCCACAAACAACTCCCTGCTCAAAGAAAGGTAGAGTAAGGTTTTTTAAAAGGTGCCAGCACATTTTCATTATCCATTCATCTGCTGAAGTACTTTTAGGTTTTGTCTGCATTTCTTACATCTTGCGAAGAAATGAATTTGGGTGTTGTTCATACTGGATTCTAGAGTGGCTGCACAAATTTGCATCCCCACCACCAGTGAATGAAGATTGCCCTTTCCCCACAACCTCAATTTTTTTGTCAATTGGTTTGTTGCTTAGCCATTCTGGATTGGTTAAAATGAAATCTCAACTTTTTTAAAAAAAATTCCATTTCCCCAAATGCTAAGAATGGTGAACATATTTGAGATATTGATTAGCCATTTTTTATTTTCTCTAGTGAACCCTTTGTTTAAATCCCTAGTCCGTTTTTCCATTGGGTCTTTTGTTTCCCTGACTCTTCGAGTTCTGTATATATTTTGAATATTAGTTCTCTGAAAGATGTAGAGCTGGCAAAGATTCTTTTCCAGTCTGTGGTTTTCTTCTTCACTTAATTGATTGTTTCCATAGATGTTCAGAAGCTTTTTAGTTTTATGAGGTCCCATTTGTCAATTGCTGACTTTAATTCTGTGACTAATGGAGTACCATTCAGAAAGTCCTTTTCTACACCTATACCTTGTAGGCACTGCCTATGCTTTCTTTTCTAGTAGCATTATGTATGCATTTCAGTGTTTCATATTTCAAGATAAGGTCTTTGGTCCACTTATATCTACTTTTTGTACAAGGTGATAGACATAAGTCTAATTTCATTCTTTTGTATGTGGACAACCTGCTTTCTCAGTACCATTTGTTGAAGATGCTGTCTTTTCTCCAAGTGTATGTTTTATTGCCTCTGATAAACATCAGATAACTGTAGTTATGTGTTTGGGTCTTCTAGTTTGTTCCATTGATCTACATGTCTGTTTTGTACCAGGACCATATTAATTTTGTCACTATAATTCTGTAACATCTCTTGAAGTCTGGACTAGTAATCCCTGCAATATGATTTTTGCTGAGGATTGCTTTGGCAATCCAGTTTTTTTATGGTTCCATATAAATTTTAGAATGAGATCATGACAGAATACTACAACTGAACACAATGTAGTAGAAATGAGCATATCATGGTGAGCCTAGCCCCAGTGGATACATGTGCATTACAGCTTCTGCACTTATGACCCAGGAAACACTGATGAAGAGAGGGCTGAAAGTCTGTGTTACAGGTCATGAAAGAAAGCTACAAACCACAATGGATATAAGCCCAAGTATGAGTCCTTTATTTAGGCCAGTGACCAAGAGCAGACTCATGCTACAAAGAAGACTCTGCCCAAAGAAAGATAGGGTAGGATTTTTAAACCTCAAGCCACAACTGTATCATATCAGAGGCAATAGGGAGGGGTTTCAAAAGCTTCAAAAGTTTCTACTAAGCTGATTAAAACAATTTGTTTTAAGTTGCAAAACAGCGGACCTCGGAAAGCTGTAGGTGCTCAGAGGATGTGCTCAACAGAGGACTAGGAACAATTGGGTGACGTTAGCCAAATCTAAGGCAAAATGGAGTTACTTTGGGCAGTTTAATTGTAAGGGCCTGGGAGGAAGGAAGTCTGCTATGAGACTGGCTCTCTTAGAAATGGTTGTGTAAGTAAGATCTGAAGAATGGCATTCTCAATAAGCATGCTGATGCAGAAGGGGGCACATCTCATGGACGCACACCCTGGACAAGAAACCGTAGGCGACTCATGGCTGCTAAGAGAAGGAGAGTCATCCTCTCCATGGAGGAGCCCACTAATTGCTTGTCATGCACCAAGTGGTCAGTCCTGAAGCCATGAATACAACAGCAGCAGCCGCAGCAGGTTCTATTTATATATTTGTAAACACACACACACACACAGAGACAGACAGAGAGACAGACAGACAGACAGACAGACAGACAGACAGACAGACAGAGATAAAGGCGGGGGATTTGTTCAGTGGCTGGACTTCATTTCTCAGAGCATACAGACCTAGGATGGGCTGTCAAAAAGTTTGAGGCGAAGAGTTTCAAGAAAGTTCTGTGGATGCACTTGAGTCCAGACCCCCTTTCCTTTCCCCTTCTTGTACAGAGGCTTGACATGCTTGGAATGACATTTCTGTCTCTAATCAGTGAGACACTTATCCCCTTTGACTACCGTCACTCCAGGTTAAGATAGTGCATCACAATGATCCAATAAACTTCGCTTGTTCCTTTATCTCCCTCCCCTCTCTCCTCTCTTTGCGCCTCTCCCTTCTCCCCTTTTCCTTTGCCCGTCTTTCTGAGTGTGTGTGTTCTACCTCTGGAGTGAGCTGAAGGTAAATTCCAACTACATGATGGTTTTCAGAACATTGTGTTACTTTGTTCTAGCTTAAGGAAGCAAAGGGTGTCACATGGAAGGCTCACCCTATGCAGTGGATCTTAATTCTACTGTTTCCCAAGGTAATAGCTGAATGTCTCCAGACAAAACTTGTACCCCATTAAGCCTCCACAACTTCAGAGGCTGGTGATTCTGAGATGAGATAATTTCTTGAGGAGTGGAGGAGGGGAGAGCATACCAGCAATCTGATGTTACAAGTACAGAAATATGTGTGTGGTTCACAGGGGGCACTCAGAGCTCTCAAAAACTAAAGAGCACAGTACAATGTAACCAGTACAGAGCTGGGTATGCCAAGTTCTCTGCATTTGTAGCAACAAGTACCAGAGGCCCAAGCTGTCACACTCTAGTTGGCCTCTGGGTTGTGGTGGCTCAAGTTGAAGCACTCTCAGAGTTTTGATTGGTCAGACCTTTAGGAGGCAGTAAGAACAGGACATTGGTCTACTCTGCCCAACCCCAGGGACCTCCTCTCTATGCCCTACTGAATAAAACTTCCTGTAAGGACTTCCATCTTGCAGCTGACGTTTGGAGCCTGCCTTTCTCTCTCTTAGCAGCTTTCCTCAGTTTTTCAGCTCTAGACCACACAGAGTCTCCTAAGAAGAACACAGTGAGGACATTTGTGACAAGGTACTTCAGGACCTACCATGGGTAAGTTGAACAGCATGGGGTGTTTGCCCAGGTTTTCTTAGGGCAAGGATGATACTGCACTTTCCTCTTCCTCTATGGCCCTTTAGGTGACCTCTTTAGGAACAGAGTGGGGATGGGCTGGAGGGACCCACAAGTTGTTTAGTTTCCACTCTCCAGAAGACAAGGATCAAATGAGTACCGAGGTGATTGTCATGTTTCTTTATAGAAAGCCTCTTGTGGAGGTGAAGTGCAGTCCCCTGCTTACCACTCCCTCACCCCCAAAGCCATTCAGAAGAAAAAAATCTGAGCTTTAGGTCATCTCCAGTCTAGGATTTGAGAAATAGAAAATATGACCTAGAGAAGGGTTTGGTAGAAATTAATATTCTTCATATTCATACTAGTGTTAATAAAGGAACAAAGAAGCAACGTGGATTGAATCTACTTCAGTCATTCTGAACATTGCATTATCCTTATAGAAGTTTCTAGATACTTGCTTTATGTTGTGTGAACAGTTCTGAAACGTCTTACATGTGTGTAGGGTTCCATGTCAATTAAATACATTTGTTATCTATGTATATATAATATATAAAATCATATGTCTTACCTTTGTACATAAATGACATTTCAGGCTTTCCTTGAAGTCTTGGGCTAAAATGATGCTTTTGCTTTTGCTTTTTGCCTATTTTGTTTCTGAAATTGTTTAAATCTTCCTTATACACATGAACTATTTTCTGATAGATTTATCTGTTGTTAAATGTTGAAAATTTCCCCAAATTTTGTATTTGTCCACTTATTTTTCCCTCCAGTCAATTTTATTTCTTTATATTAAGATATGCATGCAAGTGAAGACTTTAATACCATCTTCTTGTTTTATTTTTAAGACTTTATTTATTAAGCATACAGTGTTCCTCCTGCATGTACAGAAGAGGGCACCATATCCCATTATAGATGGTTGTGAGCCACCATGTGGTTGCTGGGAATTGAACTCAGGACCTCTGGAAGAGCAGCCAGTGTTCTTAACCTCTGAGCCATCTCTCCAGGCCCATCTTCTTGTTTGATTGAAACTTTTTAAAATACTTTTTTAAAATTGAAACTTTATCACTATGAAATGTCCTTTCTTACTATTTCGTTCCTCCTCCCTTTCTCTCATGCTTGATACAGTGTCTCACACAGCCTCTGCTGATCTTGAAGTTTTTATGTAGGCAAGGATGACCTTGAACTTCTGACACTTCTGTCTTCTACTCTTAAATGCTACAAGAGGGTGCCGTTACCCTTACCCCTACTCTATGCTATGCTGGCCAAGGAACCTACAGTCTTATTCATGTGAGGAAAGCAATCTATCAACTGAACTATATCCCTGTCCCATAGAATTTATTTATTTATTTATTTATTTATTTCTCTCTCTCTCTCTCTCTCTCTCTCTCTCTCTCTCTCTCTCTCTCTCTCTCTCTCTCTCTCTCTCTCTCTCTTTCTCTCTCTCTCTTTCTTTCCTTCCTTCCTCGCTCCATCCCTTCCTCCCTCTTTCTCTTTCTTTCACTATTTTCAAGACAGGATTTCTGTATGTAACAGTTCTGGCTGTCCTGGAACTCACTATGCAGACCAGGCTGGCCTCAAACTCACTGAGATCCACCTGTCTCTGCCTCCCAAGTGCTGGGATTAAAGGTGTATGCCACTACCACCCAACCCAAATATCATTCTGTAAAATTTACTTTTTCTATTTCCAATATAAACCTGCAGTTGGATAGTACAAAATTATATTTGTTTTGTTATTTTAAAATATTATATATATGCATATGTACACACACACACAATACGACTAAGCACAAACCTTTGTATTAAGACTGAAAGAGGCAACCCAGCAGGAGGAAAGGGGTCCCAAAATCAGGCAAAAGAGTCAGAAACAGCCCCTGCTCCAACTGTTAAGAGTCCCACAAGAACCTCAAGCTACTCAGTTATAACATATGCAGAGGGCCTAGGTAAGTTTTGTGTAGACGCCATGATTGTCAGTTAAGTCTCTGTGAGCCCCTAGAAGCCCAGATTAGTTGAGTCTGCACATGCACAAATCTGAAGAAAAGAATATTAGGACTTATTCCTCCCACTTGTACACATGAACTATTTTTTATTCACCCCTCCTTCCACAGTTTCCAACCTCTGCTAATCACATGATGCTCTCTGCTTCTAGGAGTTCCACCTTTTAAGCTTCCACATATAAGTGAGAATGTTTTGCCTTTTTTATTTAAAACTTTTATATAGAATTAAATTTTATGTGTTTGAAAGTACATTTGACAGAATCCTTCCTTTCATTTGTTCTCAGACAGGGTCTCATTATGTAGGCGAGTCTGGCCTTGTACTCCCTAAGTAGCTAAAGCTGGGCTTGCATTTCTGATCCTACTGTCTCTACCTTCCAAGTGGTGACTTTCAAACATTTTCCACCATACCTGGCAGATAGAATTTTTTTTTTACATAGTCAGACTCTGTCTGCCCTTCAATTTGGAATATTTAACTTACTTTTAATAAAATAATAGGTTTAATTTGGTACAGATATGTTATTTTTATACATTTATCTTTACTTACTTTTATTCTTTTATTTTTTATTATTATATGTTGAGTTGCCACCACTACCAGGCATACCTTTATTTTTACCTGTCCCCAGACAATACCTGATCCTTGCACCATCACCACTCTTTACCCTCACCTGATTTGTCATGTGCTTTCACTGTATGTGACGTAGGAAAACCATATCTTCTTTATTATTTTCCCTTTTCTTTTTCTAGTCTTTTTTCATAGTAGTTATCTGAGATATGCATATGCATTCCAGAAGAAGTATTGTATTATATACTAAATACTCAGGTTTGCCTATAAATTTATCAATGTCACTGACTTTTCTTTACTGCCTGGAAGTCTGTTTGAAGACCAGCTTGACCTTGAACTTATGGAAGTCTTCTTTTCTCTGCCTCATAGGGGCTGGTATTATAAGTGTGTGCTTCCAGACCCCAAAGGGATGTTTCTGATTTTTAAAACATTCATTCATTCATTCATTCATTCATTCATTCATTCATTCAGTGTATCGCATGGGTACATGTTTGGAGGCCTCAGAACAACAGGAAACTGAGGAAAACAGTGCTCTTCATGCACTATGTGGGTCTAGGGACCTGAGCTCCAGTGCTCAGGCTAGGTGGCAAGCCCTCTACTGGCTGAGCCGTCTCACAGACTACTTCTGTTTTAGTTGAACTTTATAAGGTTTATTTACTTAATGTAAGAGTGTTCTGTTTGCATTTATGCCTGTGCACCATATATGTGCCTGGTACTTGAGGAGATCAGGGGAACACATCAGATTCCCTGGAACTGGAGTTACAGATGGCTGTGAGCCACCATGTGGGTGCTAGGAACTGAACTCCCATTCACCACAAGAACAACAAGTTCTTGAAATTGATGAGATATTTTTTTTCTCAGTGTACACAGTCCTTCTATTCTATTGCTGTTTTTATTTGAACTTGAAGTCTCTTTTAATTGAAACTTCTCAACTAATGTGTTAGCCATGCTTGCCATATTTTCTTTAACTTCTTCCCTTCTCTTTTCCTAGTCTTCATGATAATATTTGAGCAAGAAAAACCTGGATATTTTGTTCTGTTTTATGTATCATTTGTCTAGCTCTTCTTTCAGGCAGGGAGTTTGCCTGTGATCCTTGAACCATAAAAAAAACCTTTCTAGATAATTTTTGTTATTCTTCAAACAGGAGGGAGGGACAAGATTGAGGAATGAAACATAATTTGTCTCAGATCACTCTGCCCGAGAAGGGCAGGACAGTCAGGAACATCACAGAGCAACTGTTGAGCCCAGACCTTGACCTCTGTGTTTGTTTTCTCTTTAGCTCCCTGCCTTTCATCTTCCAGGAGGTGGAAGCGCAATGAAGGCTTTCAGTGATTACAGATATTTGGGGGTGGGATATTATAACAGCTAACAACCTTCATTTGCCATTATATTTCCCCAGTACCTTTTTTTGGGGGGGTACTATACATTAATGTCTTGATTTTAATTTAAGGGCACAGTTCTGAAACTAACCCTTATCAAAGAAGATTGAGATGTCGGGGAATTTTCCAAAGGACATTTTTCAACTCTACTGAACACATCAGTGCTACAATGCGTACTTCATTCTCTCAGCAGCAAGGTGGACAGCCAGCAATGAGTGATCCTCCCATATATACTAGAAGAAGATAGTAAGTGACCAGTCAGTATGATTGGAATATACCAGACTAGTGAATGCATAACTCTGTAGTTAAATATGTCCTTTATATCTCCAAGTGGTTGAGCAATCTTTCTGTAGCCTTGGTACAAGTGGGGCAAATGGTCTATTGGAGAATTTCTAAGTATATGTGGACTACTTTTACTTTGTTTCCTGACAGCACTCCATATGGTATTTCACCCCGTCATCAGAGAATCAATTTACACAAACGAAACCAAATGTATATTAACAGGGAGGGATGGCCAATACCTCCAGGGAGAAAAATGGAGGACAAGCAAGATGACACCTCAAAGAACTGGTTCAAGGTCATAGTAAGTACCCCAGAAAATGGATCTAATACTCAAAAGAAGGCAATCAAGAGGAGTTGTGTTGAAATTGAGTAGAGTTATTGGGTGTTTTTTTGGATACAGTGGAGTTGACAGAGGAGTCCACATGCTGAATCAATTAAGGGGCAAATCAGACAGGCAATGAACACAGACCAGGGTGACTGTAGGGAGAAGTCAGGAAGTTGTGTGTAAGCAAAGGAAGAAATCCATGTGAGAAGATATAACAGCTCTACACTAGATGCCCCAGTTTTGCTAAAATTGTATGAGTGTATTGAAGAGGTGGTTGGCAAAGTGTCTTTGGGGTCCCTATTAAAGAAGGCTAGTTCTGCCATAGGTAAGATCTCTTATTATGGCTTTATAAATGAAATCATATTATAATCTCAAAAATCAGAGAAATAATAAAAAGCAAATTAGCTATTGAAATTTAAAAAGTTGGAGTTTTTATTGAAGGAAACCACCTGAATGAAAGGCAAGTAGATTCAGGAAATCCACAGGTGATATAAAAGAAATAAAATTTGTTCCATCTTTAGAAATTGCCTTAAAGCCTAAAAGCAAACATATTTGAGTCCTTCCATTTTACGGCTTTCTTTAAGTAAAATTAACAAATAATAAATCACATGCATTTAAAGTATATAGCTTAACACTACTTGGCTGCACATCTGTGAAACCATTTTCCCAGTCAACATGCCCATCAAACACATCAAGCATCCTTGCTTCCCTTTATAATTGTTCTCTTCCATTCTTTCCCCATATCATTTTTTTTCAATCAACTCTTGGTTAGTTTTCTACCACAATAGATTTGTCCATATTTTCTAGATTTTTATGTAAATAACTCATGTGGTATGTTATGGGCTGAACTCCTTTGTTCGATTAACTTTGACTTTAAATTCCAATGTGCCACATACATGTAATCCCAGCTGCTCAGGAAACTAAGGCCAGAGGATTACTCATTTAAGACCAGCTTGAGTAATGCCACAAGACCCTATATTAATGTAATAAAAAATTATTACATTATTTTTTATATAACAAACAGTGAAATAAAAAATATAAAAGTTTAGAGCAAAAACCGAATACTTGATGCAAACTATAGGTTTTATTTTCTTTCTCTTTACAAACAGCACTTTCCATAGGCCAGAGAATGTAGCAAAGATAAGTATTTAAGTTTATAGAGGTTTATCATGAATTAGTTAGATAATTTCAATTCTGGCCAGTCTGTTTTCATCCTTTTTACAGTATTTCCACCGTACATATATAAAATGAGACTTCTATGCCTGTATCATATTGGTGTCTATAATGTATATTCAGATAATGATATTTTGTTACAGCGTCTTTATTATCTCAAAAGAGTTCTGAAAGTAAGTACTCGAAACATAAGAGTTTTAAGACATTAATTATTTAATACTGAAACACCTGGTAGAAGCATGAGTGTTTAAATCTAGTTTATTTGTTCCAATAACTGTACTTTTGCCACATTAATATATTTTCTCATTAAAGAGTGTATTGTGTAATTACCTTTCATGCATGAAATAAATAAATTCCAATGTGCCAATATTTTCTCCTATCCTTTTTTTATGTTTGATTCTAGATTCCCTATGGCATAAAATATGATAAGAAGTGGCTGCTGGGTTTGATTCAGAGCCAGTGCAGTATCCCTTTCACTCCAGTAGAGGTAAGAGGAATCAGGACAAATGATGGGCTCTATGAACCATGACATTTGCCCATATTCTATTTCTCTCACCCTTATCCATGCAGTTTCACTATGAGAAAATGCACGCCCAGTTTTTTGTTGATAATCCCGACATTGCCTTTGAACTAAAAAATATCAGTGAGCAGATTTGGGATGAGTCTAATAATAAGGTATGTGTCAAGAGTGTGACTGTGACCAATTGCAAGCCAGGGTCAATATCTTGTATGATTCTGGGGCGTCTCAGTTCTCAGTGTCAAACCAAACTCTGATTTGTTCTCCACAGATAACAATCTTCATCAGCCCCTGTGATGAACCCCACTTGGTGACAGAGCTGAAGTCAGAGAAGATGGACCGAATGAAGGTAATATAGGATTAAGACATTTTATATACCCACAGCTGGACCTGTGCCTTTCCCCCATCCCTTGTCCCTTATATCACTTCTGCTTCAGAGTCATGGAACTCCCTCTGTGATTCTGAAGCTGGCTATGAACCAACAGGGTGCTACTTCTCAGCAATTTCTTAATATGCCGAGACTCCCATTTGTGCAAGGCGTGATTGACAGCAGTAAGTCTAGAGGAAATAAGGGTAGAAGGGGCTGGCTGGTGTGGAAATTTAGGAATTGTAAATTAAGGAGAGGTTGGTGCTGGCAACTCCTCTGTATCAGCTCTGTGTCAGCCAACTGCCTCTTCGCCTTCTGATTCTCTGTTCTTGATTCCTGAAGACTTGTTGACCCATCCTACTGACTTATCACTGAATCTTAGAAGGTGCATGGCTCCATCCCTGGATTTTTATGAAGAGGACATGACACAGGTAAGACCTTACACTTGATGCTGTTTGGAGAGTAAGTTTGGTAGAGATTAGCTAGTACTTAGTTTGATCTCAAATATTCACTGTTGTTTCATTTCACTCTATTTTTTTCTATTACTTTAGATGTTGCCCTTGAACCAGAGTGACAGTAAACCCTATCAGATGTTTGGCTTCCCTGATACTAAGGCAGCGGCCCCTACTGTTGACAGCCTGGATGGATCTGGAAATGAGGTGAGACATAATACTGAGATATTATAAGAAAGGAGAAGTGGTCATTGGAGTGTTGACAAGAGGCAGGGAAGTGAATTTACTGGTAAGGGACCAAGGGAAATAGCTGAGGGTTCAAGAATCCTTTGCTTTTCTTCTCTTGATCCATGTATTTATTCCCATAATTTCAGATGAAGTCTGCAGAGACGGTAGTCAAGGGGCAAGACCTGGATCCAGAAGAGATACGTGCAGACCAAAGCTCTCTGAGTACTACCATCCCGGATAAGTCCAGTAACATAAAGTCAGTTGTATTTTCAAGAGGAGCAGCTCTGGTCTTTTGGGAGGACCACAGACCTCACCCTCAACTCTGTCTATATCCTCAGCTGTCCCCACGCTACTCTTTCTCCCCCGCTCACGTAATCTGGGGTGTGATTCCTATATCTGAGCACTTAGTCTCCTCCAGCGTGCACTCTGGTGCTTTAGAAAGATGACACTGGGCTCCTCCCCTATCCTAACCGGAGCTCCCTTTTTCTTACTCTTATAAAGTCCCTTCATCTGTTCCAGGCTGCCCTGAAGGCTCTGTTACCACAGGATGAGGTCAGGGGTTCTGAATGATGATAACATTACCTACTTTGGACCACTGTTGGGGTGGCTTAGTCCTCTTGGAAAGAAACATGGGTTCCCTGAACTAAAGATCTAGAAGTGGGCCAATGTCAGAGAGCAGAGGGCTCCCTGGGTCAAGAGGAACCTGTGGAGAACCAAAGACACCTCCATCTCTTCTGTCTTCCTTATCTACCTACCTACCTTGCTCATCATCCTACCTAATGTTAAAGAGGATCCCTGCATAGCCAGGCATAAACAAGTTGATTCCCTGGGTTAGACCCATACTCAGACACACACAAGTAGAGAGGACCTCCAGGAAAGAACATAGTGATTATAAGAGCCAGCTGCTACTGGGGAATGTCCCTTTGCCACAAAGAGGCTCATTGCTCCCAGAATGAGCCCTGCATAGGAGAAAATACGAGCCTGCATTCAACAGTACCTAATACTGTGAAGTCTTCGCTTTCATTCTTGCTTTGGGTTCCAGGCACAGTCTGGAGAAGATGAGGTAAAAGACTGCTGCAGAGGAGCCCTTTTCCCCTCTATTACCAGTGACCCCTGACCTTTAGTACCAGGCCAGACAAAACATCCTCCATTCCGTTTGTGTGGCTTCCTTTTTCTCCTTTGCCTCTACTCTCTGTGTCTCCCCCACATCTACCTCACATACTTTCAGTCCCTTCCTGTTACTATCCCCATGCTTTGCTCTTACTGCATCCTGAGCCATGCCTTTCTCACCTCCCTGCCCCAGACTCCCTAGAATGGTGGCACGAGCAAGGTGACAGAGTCCTGGGATCTCATCCCATGCCTTGCTCCCTGCAGAGCTTCCCATGGAGACTGTGAGGAGGGGAAATGAGTCCTTGGAGCTCTGCTTCTCCAACGTGGCTTCTTGTGAGCCTGAAGAAAGGAATTAGAGCAGGGAGTGTAGGAGATACCCAATAAGAAGAAGAGAGAGGAGAGCAGCAGGGAAAGACAATGCTCTTTCTTCTTGGTCATTGCCACAAGGACTGTCTTTTCACTTTCAATTAGTTTTAAATGGTTATGTCTGTGTTCCTATATTTATATGTCAGAAGATGGATGAATACATTACAAGTTAATGTATTAATCAGACATGTTATCTAACATATATTAATGAGATGCCATGCAATGATTGTACATACATATACATACATAGTTCTTAACCAGGTTGCATTTTTTTTTTGGTAGTTCAATTCTGGAATTGTTCCCCAAGTTATTAAGCCTGGTAAGTGTATTCCATGATTATCAATTTCTCTAACTGGCCCTGGCAGTACATCCAAAATGCTCTGAAAGCTAATAGGTCTTGCTTAAGTTAAACTTTTTGAATCTGTCCCTTCAAAGCGATATGGAGAAGTGATTCAGATTCACGGGAGAACTTGCCAACGGTAAGTCATGATTCCAGCCTAACATCTATCAGTGACATTTCCAGGGTCCTCTTCACACCTGACTTCCCCATCTGCAAACACATCCCTTTCCCTCATCATCCAGCATCGTCTGCCAGCTCTGCATTGAGTTTTCTTGCCTCCCACAGGAAGGGCAGGAATCTCCTAAACCAACTCTCTGTGGCCTCGAGGACCACAAGAGTTTACCAACTTGCAAGGTGAGGAGAGAGGTTTGAGTTTGTGTTTAAAATGGTTCAGAACCCACATCCTGTTTGCTTTTATTTCAGGGGAGTTTTTTTGGCTCTGAGGCTGTAAAGACTCTGGTCCTCCAGTTCCTGCAGCAGTAAGTACCTCCAGGAACCTGACAAAAGGGAGCCATGTGGGAAGTGAGGCTACAAAATTATAGCTCTACTTGATAAAACTTTGAACTCTCATTTGAGGCCCAAACCGATGTGATTAGCCTATCCTTTGACTCTGCCCTCAACAGGTATTTCTTCATCTATGACAATGGAGATCGGCAGGAACTTCTTAATGCCTACCATGCTGAGGCTTGCTTCTCTTTGACCGTCCTCTTCAGTTCCATGGACTCATCCTCGTAAGTAGCACAATCAGCTCAAGCTAGACCTAGAGCACTGCATCCCACCCTCCAGCAGATACAGGCAGTCCCTTGGAACCCTTACACTAGCTGGACCACCAGTTCTGTTTCCTCCTTTTCTCCTAGGAGCAACTTGTGTGGGTACTTCAAGCACAGCAGAGATATGAAGGTTCTCAAAGATCTTTGTAAGTGTGTGATGGGCAAGACTAGACAGTGTAAAGAGGGCTAGAGGGCACAATCACAGATGCCAGAGGCTAAGGTTCCTGTTGTTGCCCTCCCCATTTCTGACACTCTCTCTTGATTCCAAACCAACAGCTGCTTATTCCTAGACCTCTTAGGCCATGACTCTGTCTGGGAAATGGTGTGTGAGTGTCCAAAAAGCATGTGCGACTCCAAGGACATTTTTTTCTCTTCTTTTTACAGATATGCAGCAGCAGCTGCTGAAGCATAAAAAATATGAGATTATTTGCTTTCTTCATACATTGCCCAAAACTCAGCATGACCTCACCTCCTTTGTGGTGGACATATGTTTCCAGACAGTAAGCCCCTGCTCCTTCTGTGGGCCACAGCACATACTCAGAAAGCTGAGGATGGGGAGAAAGTTATGCAGGACGCTGAGCTCATGCATTTCCCTTCCAGGAAACCATGCTGTGCTTCTCTGTCAGTGGATTGTTCAAAGAAGGTGAGTGTCTGTAGAATCCGCTCTCCAGACCCTATCCCGCTCCCTGCCCTAGATGTGGACCCCTGAGAACTCCCCCAGGTCCCCTCATTGTGTGCCTTTCCTCCCTTGTGCTCTCCTGCCCATGGCACCCTGCCCATAGACCATCCCGGTCTGACCCTGACAGAGGCCTGTGCCTGTCTACCCCACAGCTCCTGGGTGAGGGAGGGCATGGGAGCTGTGGGGTTGGTGGCTCTCATTCCAGATCCTTACTCTGACTTTGGGCCAGTTGCTTAACCTCTGCATTTCCATGTTTGCAAATGTTACTTATTAAACTGCCCCCCTACTCCCCACCCCTGTAAGGGAGATGCGAAGCAGAGACCAAGTGAACACCGAAAGTGATGTTCACATGGTCCAGCATGGGGTAGGGGTCCCATCAATGGGAGTGGATCTTTTCCATTGCTGCCAGCCCTCTCCATTCTTGTAAGCCATTCCTGACTCCAAGCCAAATATTGAGTGGTTCTTGGCTTCTTTTTGTGTAAGACCCTGACTGGAGAATGCCCTGTGAGGGTCTAAAGCATTGACAACTCTAAAGGCACATTATTCTTTCTTGTCCTTGAAGCAGAGGGCAGCTCTCAGGGTTGTGTTCACGCCTTCACTCGGACCTTCATTGCTACCTATGGCAACAGTTCTGAGTAAGTGCTGTGTTGTGGATCGGCACTCTCACCTGAGCCTTGGGCTGTGCAATGTGGTGGTGGAGTCCTTGGGGTATGACCAATATGTGGAAGGGCAATGGGGAGAGCCAAGGAGTAGTCTAGTATAGTGGCTGAAAGTGTAGACTCTGGGTTCAGACTACCAGGCTCGTTCTTGCTGTACCACTCACTAATTCTGTGAATTTGGTCAGATCACATTTCCCATTTGTAACTCTGTCTTCTAAAAATGTTGATTATACTGTCCACCCTTTTTTTGCTGATAAAACCATTGTTGGATTAAAGTTGAATCTCCTGTTCTATTGATATAGACAGTCTGCAACAGTGTGCTCCCTCTCTGGGAGTATTGTCGATAAGCAGGGAAGAAAAGCAGGGCAAAGCAGGAATATGGGAACAGCCCGATTGCGGCTCTGTGAGAAGTCTATTTTGTCTGTTTTCCCATCCATCTCAGGGAATGTTTTCCCTTCAGCCTTTGTATCATCAACGACAAGCTGCTTGTAAGGGATGTCCAAGGGCTTCCCAGTGCCTCCATTCCCGTGGCCACATCTTCTTCCGGCTGTTTGCCTGCCCTCTTTCAGGATCAACAGAAGATGGAGCAGACATTCTCTACACAGGCTGGGATGAATGTTGAGTGCTCTCAGACGTGAGTGTTGGTGTATACAATGAAGTAGTGTGAGGTAGGGGTAGGATAATGAGTTATGGAAACATACAAGCTTTGCTTCTTTATTTCGTTCACTATCTTACGGATCACTTTCTTCTCAGTTAAACAGTGGGCTAAATAGCCATTTTAAATAGCTATTTGATAACTCCCTGAAATCCATGGACCCTGTTCATAAATGAGACACATTTGGATTTTCAGGAATTTGCTTATATTATGGCACAAGTGTCATTTTGCCGAATATCTTGAAGTATATGTAGAGGCATGTTTCTGTTGCATAGATCAGAACATGCCTTTGTATTGTCAGTGTATCTATTCTTGTGTCTTGATGCATACTGTCTGGTCATACTCTATCACAGGTGCCTTGATGATGAGTAGTGGAATCCCAGCAAAGCTAGTCAAAGCCTTGCCTGGCTCCAGGTGAGGTGTGGGAATTCAGGCCAAGCCAGAAAAGGCCAGGTGGCTTGGAAATGATGCTGGTATTCTTGCGTCTGCTGGTCTCCCCATCGTGTCCTTTGTTTCCTACAGCTAAAGGATGAGAGCCCCAAGCATACCTTCATGCAGACAGGTCCAGGATTCTAAGAACAACACACCAAGAAGAAGTTCCTAGGTGTCACTATCTTATCTCTTCAAATCTTTGTTGTGATTTTGTTCTAGCACGGTAATTTCCATGTAAATTAATTGGGACATCTGGGAGCTAAGGCACCCTGGGAGCTAAGGTGGAGTTTGTAAAGCTAACTCTCATGTATCTAAATGACCTGTTGCTTGTGTATTTGCCATGTATTTCCAGATCATTGTTTCTTATTTTTTCTTTCATTATAAATGTTATTAAATTTGTTGAGCATTTCATGTTTCTGTAATATAGTCTGCTTTACTCTCACTTGCATACTGTCCTTTCTCCTTCTTACCCTTCCATCTTTCCTGTACGTCCTTGTCTCACACTCATGGTTTTTGTTTGGCACAGGGCCCCTCTGAGCATAAACAGGGCCATTTATGTGACCATGTGTTTGGAACTGTTCACTGGGCTCACTTGTGGGTACATAGTTAAAGACAATGACTACTTTTCCTCTAGAATCCATCAGTAGCTGATAGTTTGGCAGAGAGGGATAGGTCCCGATTCTGTGACTGAGCAAGAGGTCCGGTCTTGTGTAGGCCCAGTGGAGGCAATCTTAGTTGCTAAAAGATTGTGATAATTGTGGCATACTCAGAAGATACTATTGATGTTGCTAGTTATGTTAAATCCCTTCAAAGTTCACTGGAGGCAGACCATATTACAAGAATGAGGACCTCCAAGGAAGAACTGTTGTAGAGACTGAAGTCCTAGTCTCAATCTTTGGCTGTATGGTTCTGCTTCTGTAGACGATAGAGCTTCCTCTGTTGAACATACTCTCTAACCCTGTTAAAACTGAGTACTGATGTTCTATGTGCCTAAAGTACTAATCAAGTATTTCATGCAGATATCAATATTCTGTTATTAGCAATACAAATTTATTCAAAATTAAAAACAACATAATTGGTAGGATATATTAAAAGACACATAAAAGCCTGTGAAGAAAAATGATTCCCATATATGTTACTGTCATACTACAAAAATCCTTGGTATAAAAAGAGGTAAGAGTAAGGAAATTGTTAGCTTTGTATTTTTATTAAAAACAGTCATATTCAGAAAATCTATAAAATATATTCAACCACTTAAAGTACGAAAGTAGCCACAAACAATGAGATAATTTAGAAAAGGAAAATAAAGATTAATATTTTAAGAAAAAATAATGTCCTTCATCTGCCTAGCCCTAATAGAACCGGGCAGGCCTTTGGTTTCTCTTTCCCTTACAGGACAGGTGGCCCCAGGTGGCATGTAGGAAGAGAAACTGGGCCTGCCCAGCTCCATTAGGACCAGGCAGATGAAGGACACCTACATGAGTGCCTGGGGCCATCCTGATCTAGGTGGCTTGCACTGCCCCCCAGGGCTATGGAGACATCCAGTGAGGACCATGCTGGGTCCGTGGCTGCACCATGCAAGGGTGTGTGTTGATGTCTGTGGCTCCTATTACCACCAAAGGCCATGCAAATGCCTAAAGTCTACTGGTATCCAAGTATCATGCTGCTACCTGAGGCCATGGTGATGTCAGCACCCAGGCTGCTGCCGAGAGTCATGTCTGGGTCTGTGGTGGGGTTTGTGTTGATGTTCATGGCCCATGTTGCTCCCGTGTTGCTACCAAAGGCCACATGGATGCCTGGGTTCTAGGTCATGTGGGAGTCTAAGAGACATGACACTGCCAGGACCATGCCTGTTCTACCACTCAGGGTCATGGTGTCATCTGGGCCCTGGTTGTGGCTAAGGGGCCATGTCTGGGTCTGTGGCTCCACGATCTGTGTTAATGTTCATGGCTCCTGTTACCATTGAAGATCATGCCCCTCTCTGGGGTCTGGCCACCTAGAGCTATGTTCAAGTCTGGTGATCATGCTACTGCTGGGCTCATGCCAATCTGAGAGGCCCGTGCTGCCACCCAGGGTCCATGGTGACATCTGGGCCCAAGCTGCTGCTGATAGCCTTGTCTGGGTTCTTGGTTGTACAATAGCTGGGGTCTGCATTGATGTCCATTTCCCGTGTGAAGATAGGGGCACATGCAAACCTTGTGTTGAACCATGTGTTGAAGTAGAAAGACCATGAGGAGTTGGCTCTACCCTCACTGGCCCAGTGAGAGCCAGGCCCCCATTACCCAAGAGCTGTTCCTACCCCTCACCACAGGCATGGGAGAACTTGCTCTGCCCCTACCCTGAAGGCGGTGGTCCCTTAGGCCGGGACCTACTATCTTGGCTACCACCCAGGCCCACCTCCAGGGCTTTGAATGGGCATTCTCGAACACATACCCCATAATATGACCTGCTGGTATACATGAAGAGACTGGTCCCACGAACCACATCTGCAGGATCTCCATGAGGTGGGATAACAGCAGGCTATCAGGGAGGAATTTTGGTGGGGGTCCAGTATTGATGGTGTACCAGAGGCCAGAGATCTTGAACCAGACCAACAACACATTATGTAATGAAAATTTGCAAGCAAAGCTGTTTGGACAAAAGGGAATCCTGCATGAGACACAGCTCTCAATGGCACTGAGACAAATGAAAAGGCGATGGAGAGGCAGGAAATATGAACGAGCAAAGTGGGTTTTGTTGTTAGCTTTTCTGTTTGTTTATATTTGTTTGTTTTTAATTAATATTCTTATTTGGATCATTTATTATTTATTTTTAAGTTTCCCTTTGGGGGGAATTCTACAAGGGTGAAAAACAGATATGGAGGGACTGGGAAATGAATGAAAATGGGGTACATGATGTGAAAGTCCCTAAGGAGCAATAAAAAGCTATGCTAAAAAAAGAAAAGGACCATTTGTGTATGTGTTAGGTGTACACACATGTGCATCTTTATTTGGGTGCCTTTAGTTGTCTAAAGCTTTAAAAATATGTACTGCACACTGGGTAATTTAAATCTACAGAAATTCATTTTCTCATAATCTGAAGGACACAAATCCCAAGCTAAAGTGTTAAAAAGACCTTGTAAGATTTTCTTTTTAAATGTTTTAATTACCATAAAGCTATATGGTCTCCTTACAGCAATTTCAAACATGGGGATTTAGTAGACACTCCTCTCCCTTCTTCTCACTCCCCCACCATCTTGGACCTTTTTACCTCTAGCAATTTCATTTTTGTTTTCACGTCACAAGTGTTCTATCATGACCCACCTCTTCCTTAATACCCTTTTCCCCTTTCATGGCCCCATTTCCAGTTTAATGGTACACACACACACACACACGCACGCACGCACAATGCAAACACACACACACACACGAACATCAAAAGCGAC
Source organism: Microtus ochrogaster (assembly GCF_000317375.1). Classification (NCBI taxonomy): domain Eukaryota; kingdom Metazoa; phylum Chordata; class Mammalia; order Rodentia; family Cricetidae; genus Microtus; species Microtus ochrogaster. The sequence continues at coordinate 575,621 of NW_004949214.1, read as the reverse complement.
AACCCACAATATGAAAGAGAACCTATAGCATCAATCTCTTCGAGTGTGTTTTGTTTCACTTAACATATGATGTCCAGTTGCATTCATTTCAGTATAAATATGAGACTCTTAACTATACAATTATGTTCTATATCTGTGGCTTGGGGTAATCTGACTTCTTCCTTTCATTTTTAACCCCTTAATATCTTTCTCTTGCCTTATTCTTCTAGCTAAGACTTCAAGAAATATATTGAATTAAGAGTAGAGAGAAGCTGGGCGGTGGTGGCACACGCCTTTAATCCCAGCACTCAGGAGGCAGAGGCAGGCGGATCTCTGTGAGTTCGAGACCAGCCTGGTCTACAGAGCTAGTTCCAGGACAGGCTCCAAAACCACAGAGAAACCCTGTCTCGAAAAAAAAAAAAAAAAAAAAAAAAGAGTAGAGAGAGCAGGCACCCTATATTCTTGCCCCATTTAATATAATGTTGGCTAAAGGTTTAGCATAAATAGCCTTTATTGTTTTGATTTGTGTTTTGCCTATTCCAACTTATTGTAGGACATTTTTGTAACTTTAAGCCATTCAGTGTACAGTATTTTACTAGAACAGTTTTAGTAGACTAATACATTACTATAGAAATATAAGACTACACATACACATGTACAAATCATCTTTTTTTTCTGAAAATAGCACTCTTTCTTTTCATTTCTAAATTAATATTGTAATATACTCCCATCTTTGTATCCTCTTTTAAGCATCTAGTAGTTGACTAACTCTAATCTGTGTTGGACATATCCTCTCATTATGGAGCCATTCACCAGAGTGTGCTTGTCCTACCAGAAGTCACACTGTTACAAAACTGATCATCTCTCCCCCACAAGCCATCAACTGTCCACAGTTCCTTAGTTAGGAGTGGGAGCTCATGAACCTTTTCATCGGAATGTATTCAATCCTATTGGTTGAGAAAATTTGCTTCTGTGTTCCTCTGGGACACTGGCTTGTAGCTTTCTTTTTCTGTTATGTCTTTATCCAGATTTGATGTTGGTATAATAACTGGCTTCACAGAGTTTGTTTTGCTGTGTTCCTTCCATTTCTATTTTGTAGAATAGCTTAAGGAGTGTTGGTAGTAGACCTTCCTTCACGTTTGATAGAATTCAACAGTCAGTCTTTCAAGTTCTGGGATTTGCTTTGTGGAGGGACTTTTAATTACTGTCTCAATTTTGTTGCTTTTTGTGTGTCTTTTTAATTTGGTTATATCACCTGGTTTTAATTTCAACAGGACATAGGAGTTTAGAAATTTATTCATTGTTTTGAGGTTTTTCATCTTTTTAGGCTAAAACTCTTCAAAGTTTCCCATAGTCTGGACTTCATTGAATTCTGTTTTAACAACTTCTGTCTCATCTCTGATTTTCTTTACTTGAGTTTTCCCTCTCTTTTATTAGTTTGGCTAAGATGTTGTGAGTATTGTTAATCTTGAAGAACCAACTCTTTGGCTGTATGCATTGCTTTTTTAGTTTCTATTTCATTAATTTTTGCCTTAATTTTATTATTTCTAGCCATTTTAAGTTTTTTTTTTTTGGACAGTATCCCACTATGTAGCTCCAGCTGGCCTGGAACATGCTGTGTTTACCAGTCTGGCCTCAGACTCACAGAGATCTTCCTGCTCAGTGGTCTGGATGTGAAGCAGTTATGATAAGGATTCCAGGAGCCCACACCTCCAATGCCCCAGAAGAGTTGACAACCAGAGCACAGAGTGGATTCTATCCAAGCTGGATTCAAACAAAAGCAGGCAGTCTTGGCTTCACCCTTTCCCCTCATTCAACAGACACTCATGTACTTTAGATGAAGTCTACAAAAGTTTAGGATACCTTTGTGGTTTTCAGTATGGGCACAGACCTCTAATCTATACAAGAAGATAATTCACTGGGGATGAACTTGTGGAAGAGTTGGAGACGAGAATTCAAAGGGGAATTCTCTGTGTGGCTTGGAAATATACAGCGGGAATCTGAACGTAGGAAACTATGGGCTCTGGAACTTGCTGCTAGGGAAACCAACAGCCTCCTAGCCTCTTTGCAGAGCGGAGATGATCTACCTTCTATCCCTCAGCCTGCCTTGGTACTCTCACAGCTTGTCCCCTTCGACTAGGTCCCTAAAGCTAGCCATAGTAATAGTCATTAATTTTCAGTTGCTAGCAAAAGCCTTTCTATAGTTAAAAATGATGGTAACTGTAGGATACAACAGAACAGAACTGGTTCCAGAAGGGAAAAAGATTGTTGACATAAAATTGCTATGCTCTAACAACTGAACATGTTTCTTTTTTATTTTATTTATTTATTTATTATGTATTCAGTGTTCTGCTTGCATGTATGCCTACAGGCCATTACAAATGGTTGTGAGCTACCAAGTGGTTGCTGGGAATTGAACTTAGGACTTTTGGAAGAGCCAGCAAAGCTCTTAACCACTGAGCCATCTCTCCAGCCCCCTGGACTTGTTTCTTAAGATCCACTTAACTGATTCTAGAAACACAGATTGTATACAGGGAGATTCACTATTTTAAAATTTTTTTCCAGGGAAAAATTCAAGCAAACTAGAATGTTCTAAAAATAGTTTGAGCAGCCACAGAGGTGGCTGAGAGGCTAAGAGCGCCGACTGCTGTTCCCGAGGTCCCGAGTTCGAGAATAGCTCGCTCTATGTAAATATTCGAAAAAAATAAAAAAGTAAATAAAAATAGTTTGTGGCAATCAGAATAAATATATTTTATCCAGCACAGGTGGACATAATGTTTTGTTAATATTTGTTTGTTTGTTACTGTGTCAGTTTCAAATGTTTAGTTCAAAAATAAAGTTTCCTGCTTTTCAAAATTGAGGTATGAACATGTGTTGTTTTGAGAAAGGGTCTCATCCTGTGGCCCAAACTGACTTGAAATTCACTATGTAGTCTACAGTGATCCCAACACTGGTCCCAATTCATGTTGAATCTCCTAGTTCAGTGTCCCTAGTGCCAAGATTTCAAGACTGAGGCACCAGTTGTGGCTGATATTCATTAATATTTAAAAAGAAAATAAAGATAAATTAATGGAAAGGATCTATACAGATGTAAAGAAGGGAGAAAGCAGATTGCCAGATTGTGGGTGTGGTAGAAGGTGCAGACTCTCCCTGGAAACAGGGAAGGGAGAAATCCAACCTCCAGACGGTGATGCCACTTGTGGGTCCTCAGATTGGCGAGGATCTGGATGAGTGATGGCTGAGGCGTGACTTGCATGCTCACAGAGGGAAGCTGGGCGGAGCCTCCTGTCGAACTGGCCTCCTGAGCTGGGGAGCGAGCTTGGCTGTGACGCGGGGCCCTCACGTGACCCGGGGCTGCAGAAAGACGCAGCCTTGGGTGCAGTCGTCACTCGCGTCTGGACACCAGCTCCGTGCTTCCCTGCGCACGGCGGGCTGGCATTGGGCCCTGGGCGAGCGGAGCAGGTAAGGGGCCCGCATGCAGCGGCCCTGAGGGTGACAGCCTCCGGATGCAACGGAGCGCACCGGAGGACCGTGCAGCGGCACCGCGGCTTTCTGCACCGCAAAGAGAACCGTGGCTGAGCCCGGGAAGGGGCGCCCCTGGGCGGTCGGGTGGGCCTGTGGAGGAGAGCTCTGAACCTAGCCCTAGAGAGTGAAGAAGGAGACTGGCTGATGGTGGCTGAGGGAGGCGGGGTAAAGGGGATGGGCAGTGGGGATGCAGGCGGAGGGGTGCAGAGTGCGGAACTGAGTTCCACACTGAGTCGCTCCCATCCCACCCTGTCTGCAGGTCTGCTAGCCGAGAGTCGCTGCGGAGCGTCTGGCAGCGACAATTGAGAGGAGGTCTACGCGGCAAGGGATAGGCCCAGGTCGGTTCAGGGGCTGCGCGTGTGTGTCTGGGTGGGGAGGAGGGGCTGGAGGAGCGTGCGGGAAGCCCTGTCTGGAATGTCAGATACCCCATCTATTCCTTCCCACTTTCCATCCCATCTCCCACATTATACGTCCCATCTCCCCCACCACCCACCACCCCCATCCACTAACTTCATCCTCCATTTTGATGCCTGCAAAAACCTTGGAGATAGATCTACAGGGAAAATGGTGGGTTGTGGAGAGGGAGGGGATGGGACTGGGGGCCCCCTAGAGGGCGTGTTGGGCCTTTCAGGTAGGAAAATAAAATTGAAAAACAAAGTAAACATAGGGACATTCAAGATAGTGAATGTTGAAAATGGGCCTCTGTCCTCGGTGCTGAACCTTTGAACAATTCCCTTGTCTTCCAGGAGAAATGGAATCCAAAGAGGAACAAGGAGGAAAAAATCTCAACATGGAAAATGACCATCAGGGAAAGGAGGAAAAGGAAGAAAAGCCGCAGGGTGCTAAGAAAAGGGAGCAGCCTGTGGTCCTGCCTCTTGAAGCTGAATACTCTGTGCCTCGAGGAAATCGCAGGCGCTTCCGCATTAGGCAGCCCATCGTGCACTATAGATGGGACCTGATGCACAGGGTCGGAGAGCCCCAGGCAAGGATGAGAGAGGAGAACAGGGAAAGGTTTGGGGAGGATGTGAGACAGCTCATGGAGAAGTTGAGGGAAAGGCAGCTGACCCATACTCAGCGGGCAGTTAGCACTGACCCCCCTCACCATGACCATCATGATGAGTTTTGCCTTATGCCCTGAATCCTGGTTTTCTCTCAAGATAATATGGGGACCCCTGCTTCAAAAACTTAATGTTTGTGATGTACGGTTGTAAAATTTTTGATGTTACTTGTTCCTCATGGGTCTCCGCGTACTGCCAGCTTCTAATTGAAACTTGTGTTTTTGATTCAGTCTTAATTTTTTTGTTGTTAGCAGAATTTATCTAATGCATGGAAAGAATCTCAGTATATATTGTGGAGCTAATAAAGCAGATTTAAAAAGCAATCTTAGTATTCATTATTTAAAGGGTACTTATATATGCCAAATTCAAAGAGAAAGTGGTGGAATTAAATTGTAAAAAGGTTTAATACTGGGACTCATTTCAGTGAAAGTGAGGCAGAAAAACAGGAGACGTTTTAGTACCCTGGGGCCCCCATTTGTTTTTGGTTATACCCAGCTTTCCATGGTCTAACAATACACTTTGCTACCTATTCCTTTTGCCTGTGTACATACACATAACCCTCTCCAAAGAATGCAGCAAACAGTGGCAGAACCCCTTCAGCCCCTCACCGGTGGCGTGCTACACACACTCCCATCTCTCAACAAATAATAGTGTGTTACACCCAGGTAACAATCACACTTAGATTGTTTCCATTCAAGTGAATTCTCAAGGTATCTGGGCGTGGAGAACAGAAGGGCTGATCCCTGGCTTTGACTGGTTTGGGATATATGCACTTTAAGGCAAAAGTATATCCTGCAGTAACTTTTTAAGGATAATCCCTTATTTAGCATTGTATGCCTATGAATGAGTGGGCATGCATATTAAAATCGGATGCACTGTGACAAGGGACATATGTATTAGGGAAAATGAATGTATGACTTGATCTGTCAATCAAAGTAAGAGAATCACCTAAACTATGTCTCATAGTAACCTTCTCTTAAATCCCATGAAAGGAAGCCTTGAACTATAATGGGGACCTTGAGTATTTTCACTCATGTGGCTTACTGTCAATGTTGACAATGTATCCCTCTGTAACCTACACTATTGCTTTGCTTTGATCAAAATTCACCTTGCTTCTGTAGCAAATTTGGGAGCTCCCCCCCCAATTATTTGGTTAAGAGACCTGGGACCTGTAAACACTTTGCCCAGATCCTGACCAGTAACAAAAAAAAAAATTGATCTTATACTTTTCACCCATGTTATTAAGTACCCAGTATGAACAACTCAAAGGGAGAAAGGATTTATTTTGGTTCCTGGTTGCAATAGTTTCCCCTATTATTGTGGGGAGGATGCTGTGCAGCAGAGTAGCTCACAGCACTGTGGCTGGGAGTGGGGGAAAGGGAATGAGAGTGAACACCACTGTTTCTGCCTTCATTCCATCCCTGACCCCAGCTAATGGGATTGTGCTGCCTTCCTTATGGGCAAGTCTTTTTTGTTGTTTTTCTCACCTTCATAGAAACAGATGTTTATGTTAGTAATTCTCTGGGCACTTCTCAATCCAATCAATTTGTTGTGAGAAATACAGGCTGATATAGCCTGGGTGGTTTACTTTTCTCTGTACTTGGCGGAAGAAATACAATACTTTAAATCACTTTATAAAAAAAACAAGGCCACTTAATATTCATTAGCAAAATCTAAGGCTTGTAGCCACACAGAGAAGCCAAAGAATATGTTTTACAAATCGAGAATGACATTATTTTCACGCAAGTGAAGCAAGGCCACAAAGGTATGGTTTACCTAGTTTTCAGCCGTCCTCACCTACTAGACAAGAGCCCTACCTGCAAATTCTTCCTTTTAGGTACCAAGAGCAGGTGGCAGTAGTCCTGCATACTTCCTATTTTCTGGTCAAGGATGCAGTCTCTGCTGATCATGCTATGATTTCTGCCTGGCTAGGAGCAGGCATGTTCAAAAGGACAAAAATAATGATTGAGTCTGGAGCTCTTTTTTTTTTTGTCTGAGTACAGTTCCTAGCAACAGAAGTAACTCTGAATGTATAATTTCCTTTACTAGAAGAGATTGTTTGCAATTTCTAAAATGACTGGACTTATTTATAAATGACTAAATGTTCTTGACAGTATGCTAATCTATTAGTGGTACAAAAATCACTTGGAGTATATTAAATTATGAGTTTATACATGAATGTAAGGTCCCATCGTAGGTTCACTAAATAGGAGTCTAGAACTTTCATTTTTGACGAACATCATCTTTGGTGATTTTGCTGCTCATTAATATCTAAAAAGTTACTGATATATATATATATTTATCCCCATTCTTAAAGGGGAACTATAGTTAACTTCAAATGCTTTTCAGTGCATCATACAGTGGTTAAAAATAATATTCTTATTACAAAACCCTTTGTTTTTCCTACAAGCCTACCTTTCTTAGCCATCATTGCTCCAGCAATATCTGAATGGATGTTGCCACAATCTTTCCATTGTAAATCTGTATTTGTGAAAATACTGCCTTGGTTAGCATTTCTACTCCTGTAATAGGACACCATGACCAAACATAACTTGGGGGTGACAGATTTTATTTCATCTTATAATTTATAAGTCCATTCCTGGGGGAAGTCAGAGCAGGAACTCAGGGCAGAAACCTGGAGGCAGAATCAGATGCAGAGGCCATGGATGAGAGCTGCTTACCGGCTTTTTCCCTATGGTTTACTCATATGGCTCTCTTATATACTCCAGTCAGGTGTATTTAACTGGAGTATATATACTGAGGCGGAACTTTCCACAATGAGCAGTAAGATGCTAGGCCTGGTCTACATCTTGATTACAACTTTGTAAAAGACTTGAGGCAGGGGACTCAGATGAATCACCCTGGACTCATGACTTCAGATCTTTGGGATCATAAAGTCAGATTGTTTTACATGCTATGTTTGAAATTAAATATAGAATAGGAAATAAAACATTATGGTTTTTCTTTTTATGAATGTGTAAGTGTGGGAGTTGTGCATGTCTATGTGTGTGTACAGGTGTGTGAAGATGTATGTATGCATGCCTGTGGAAGCCAGAGGACAACCTTAAGTGTTGTTCTTCATATAATGTTCACTTCTTCATTTTTAATTCTACTTATTTTATGTGAATGGGTGTTTTGCCTGCAGATATATCTGTTCACTATATCTGTACCTGGTATCTGAGGAGGCCAGAAGAGGGCATTGGGTCCCTTGGAACTGGAATTATCGACAGTTGTAAGTTGCTTGTGGGTGCTGGGAATTGAGCTCAAGTCATCCAGAAGAGCAGTCAGTATTCTTAACTTTTTTTTTTTTTTAGGACAGGATCTCTCTGATGTGGGATGTCCCTTCATATGCTGTGAATATGTTTTAGTTAGTTAATTGGTTAGTAAAGAAGCTGCTTTGACCTATAGCAGAGCAAAATATAGCTAGGGAGAAAAAGCCAAAATGAATACGGGGAGAAAAAAGGCAGAGTCGAGGGAGATGCCCTTCCCAGTGCTAGGTTTATAAGCACTTGACGCCATGTCAAACTTCCATATTTTATAAAACATTGGCTCTGAGGATAAAATGTAGGTCCCCATTACTGCAAGGCAATCTCTCCAGCTGAAAGAGAATGTTGTTTATTAAAATAAAATAAAACAGCTAAAAATATTTTTACATATTAAAATTAACAATGTACAATCTGTATTCAAATTCTCAATAGTCTCATAAAATTTAACCCCAAACTATATAAATTGATATAAATTATGGGAGTCTAAGGAAGATTTTTTTGCCTTATCAGGTTGTAAAATATCAGGAGCAACCTATGTACATATTTCTACTAATTCATAGCTTTTTTTTAAAGAAGTAACTTAAAAAAGCTGTTTCCAATTTAATATAAACCTGGAGCTATAGGCTCAGAAAGTCTAGCAAATGCTAGAAGAAAAGCCAATCTCTTATATGCAATGAAAATTAATTATATACTTAGGGTCAGTGAGGGCTTTCACATAAATAACAGAATGATTTAAAAAAAAAACACATTCTTTTGACCCAGTATTGGAGGCACACGCCTTTAATCCAAGCACTTGGAAGGCAGAGGCACACAGATCTCTGAGTTTGAGGCCAGTCTGGTCTAGAGTGAGTGAGTGCCAGGACAGCTAGGGTTACACAGAAACCCTTTCTCTAAAAACCAAAAATCAAACCAACCAAACAAAAAAATCATTTATTTTTTAATATCATCTTATTTTGTCAATGTTTGATAAAAACTTACATTTAACAAGATTTCTTAAAATAACCTGTTTATCCCTTAAAGAAGAAAAATGCTAGAAGACACAGAAGGCTGAATTCAGGCATCTGTTGTGAGACTACCTGTCGCACTTGTGGTAAACATCTATATTGAAAAGTTATATTTCATTCTATGCTAGAGTGAAACCATAGGATGAAAAACGAAAGAGCAGGAATTTGAAGCCCTTTAATCATCTGATTTGATTGAGTAAGCTATGGCACCTTAGCAAAAAGACATTTGGTGTTTTTCTCAAGAAGCTCAGATTTTGGATATTAATATGAATAAATGGAGGCTATAATCTCTAGGGGATCTCTGTTCTTAGAAATGGGAATGCCCTCTTAGGACTATAAATTGGTGAATCTGACAACATACATTATTTTCCATTTCTGTTGATAAATAACTTATCAGTAAAATCTCTGTTAGCGCAAATCTGAAAAATTTGGGAAAATTAAATATTTAATCGATGTCATCTTTATTGCCTTGTAGGCATAGTTATAGAAGGATTTTAGAGAAAAAAATGATGATGATGATGATGATGATGGCAACAGCAGCAGGCTTCTTGTAGCTATTTTAAGTGGCTTGAGATTGAAACAGGTAAAAGCTGAATGGCAAACGTTAGATGTTAGTGAGGAAATTGTAAAATGGATGCCAGAAATATAGAGCAAGAGACAGCAAAGAGAAGAGAAGATGGAAACACAGGGCAGGAAAACAAAACAATTCCTGGTTTTGGACCATAATATCCAACTAGCCTGAGAAGCAAAACTCATTAAGAAAAAACATTAATGAGTGAATATTCAAGGTACTAAAGTACACGTTTAAATAGAAGTAAGAGTTACAGTCAGTGAGAAAATTATAGTAAGATGTTCAATAGAACTGGAGAATAAAATTGACTTGAGTTTCAGAGGAATAAAATGTACCACACATACTTAGAAACATTGTAATTAACAGAAGAAGTCTATGTAAAAGTGTTGGCTACAGTGGCAGTGGGAGGATTGCAGCACTTGGGAGGCAGAGGCGGGAGATGGGGGAAGTCTGTGAGTTCAAGGTCAGCCTGTTCTACCGAGTGAGTTTCAGGACAGCCAGGAGTACATAGAGAAACCCTGTCTCAAAAAAAAAAGCTTGAATAAAAATGTAATATTTATGCCACCATAAGAACAAGTATATAGGCATATAGAAAGATGTGTTTTTAAATATATTATACCCATCTTTAGAGATGCAAAAGATGCAAAAGATCCAAGAGATGCAATAGCAATAAGTAATGATAAAAGTTTAAGGACGGAGCTTTGAGTAAAGCATTTGTAGTGTTAACCTATCTCCACTATGTAAATACTGTGGCAGCTGACTTCATGCTAGCAATATGGCGTCCTTTAATGCAGAATTGAGAGGAAGTGCACACGGTTATCTAGAAGGCGTGCACCATCATTTCAGCAGCCTTCCACATAAAGGTGATGAGAACAGGCACAATGCCATGGTAGAAAAATGAGAGAAGAAGGTAAGAAACTGAAACATCATTTATAAAGGAGATCTAGGACAGGCATAAAAGAGAATCTAAGGGGAAACTAGATCAAGGCAGACTGGAGGACACCAGATGTTTGCTGCAATCTTGGAGAAATGACCACAAGAAACAGCACATGGTACATGGACAAAGTGTATATATGAGGCAGGGCGAGGCGGGGGGAGATTACACAGACAGAACAACCCTTTGAAGAAATGTTTGAACAAGCGTAGACTTTGGAGTGAGGAGGCAAACCGTAGCTCAAATATTGAACAAAGTTGCATAACCCTCCTTTTGTGGCATTTACTTAGCTGTAAACCAGAGAATGGTCATTGCGATACATAACATATACCAAGTTCTAGTAAATGTTAGCTTGTAGTGGTGTAAAACATGCAAAATGAAAACAAAAGTATTTCATTCACTAAAATGAATGCTTAATGTTTGAAAGTTAAGAAAGTTTATGGGATTTAAAAAGTATTTACTGATCCCAGGTGTAATAATTTGTCTCACAGAGTGATGTATATTATTTGAATAATTAATGAACTGCTAAGGAAAATTGAGATTTTTAGGTCTAGGTCATATCAACTATAATTTCAAAGTAAGGTAACAAATGATTGAGACTGTTTTAAGTATTCAAGATATTTACCCTTCAAGTCTACAGTAACCATAAGTCATGTGTGACTAGTGAGAATTCAAACTGTGTGTAATGTAATTAAAGATGTGTCAAAAGTGTAAAATGCACACAAAACTTCAAAAGTCATTAATATCTTGTTGATCATTAAATACTTGTTAAATATCATGCCGTTTTGGAAGTTTTGTCAGCAGTTTTCTTTATTCTTCTCTCATATAGTACATCACAACTGTAGTCTCCTCTGCCTCCCCTCCTCCTAGTCTCTTCCCCAGATTTACTGCTCCTCTGTTTCCCTTCAGAAAAGAGCAGGCCTCCCAGGAACATCAACCAAATATGGCATAGCAAAATACAATAACATTAGGCACAAAACCCTCCATATCAAGGCTAGCTAAAACAACCCAGTAGGAGAGGAAACGGTTCCACGAGCAAGCAACAGTCAGAGGCAGCCCCTGCTCCCACTGTTAGGAGTTCCACAAGCATAACATATGCAGAGGACCTAGGTCAGATGCATACAGGATCTGTGGTTGCCCCTTCAGTCTCTGTGAGCCCCTATGGGTCTTGCTTAGTTAATTCTGTAGGCTGTGCTCTCCTCTCTCCTGGTGTCCTTGGCCCCTCTGGTTTCTACAATCCTACCTCAACCTTTCAGTTTCCCTGGCTTTGTCTAATACTGGGCTGTGAGTCTCTGCATCTTCTCCTATCAGTTGCTGGAGGAAACCTCTCCGATGATGACTGGGCTAGGCACCGATCTATTAATATAGAAGAATATCATAGGAATCATTTCATTGACACTTTTGGCAGTTGTGTTTGGTTCCAACCTAGGTCTCTGAGCCACCCAGCTTCTGGTTATTATTAAAATTAATTTCATTTGAATTTTTATTCCTTTAAATGACTGTTTATACCACAAAACTAAAAATTGGACATGTGGCTCAAAATATATTTCCAGCCTCAATCATTTTTAAATGTTATATTTCATATTTAAATTATTTTTAAAATTTGTCACAATATGAATGATATATATTCATTTTAAAACATAAAACTACATTAAAGATAAAATATTAAAATGTTAGTAGTAAAATCCTAAATTTGCTAAATATACAAGTTTCTTCTGTGGCAAATGTAATTTTATTGCTGAAAAATTTCTGTTTTGTTATTTTATTGTGTACTTCTTCCTTGAGATTATCTTTACATTTTTCATTTAAATGTTTTTTTTCAGAATATATATATGAGTAGTACTTTTCTATCCTTCTTCCTGTTAACCAGCTCTTTTCATGTCCTTCCATTCCCTCATATAATTGGCTGCCCCTTTTCAAATTACATGTATATGCATATATATATATATATATATATATATATATATATA
>NW_004949214.1:530176-563214 GCF_000317375.1 Microtus ochrogaster | reverse complement strand
TATATACAGAGAGTCAATTTAGTTTTGCTCATATGCATTTAAGGCTGACTACTTGGTATTATATAACTATCAGTACTCTCACTTCTAGGGAAAATAGATTTTCTTTGTCTCATAGCTTATCGCTCTTCATTTATGCATGGGGGGCTATGGTATTTTTCCCATTTACAATGATGTAGTCAATATGCAGGCCTTATTTAGGTGAACATATTGTTGAGATTTCATGGGTCCAGTTTCCCTGTCATATATAGAAGACACTATCTAGCTGCAGAAACCCTAGTCCTCTGGTTCTTGAAATGGTTCCCTTCATTCTTCTGTGATGCTTCCTTTACCTTAGGTATAGGTTTGTGTTATAGATGTATCAACAGGGGCTTGGCTCCCCACAGTCATTTATTTTCTGCATTTTTACCACTTATGGATCTCCATCTTCTGTAAAAATGAAGATTCTTTGATAGGAGGAAGACACATTTATTTGTGGACAAAAATAACATGTTTAGAATGCAGCTAAAGTTTATATTGGTTTAGGAAACTGTTCATAGTAGAATACTCCCTAGGGTCCAAGATCTCACTCACCATCCACTGCCACACAATTGGCTAGGTTTACAATGTCAGAAAAGAGTCCCTTTCTGTTTTACAAGTCTTAAGTCAAATTAAACAGCTGTTAATCACCACCAAGTTCTAAGTGACAATATTACAGCATTGAGGGAATCTTGCCATACAGTTCATTTTGTGGTTTATTGGCTTTACCCCTGGGTATGACTGCTGAATGCTTTTCTCTTTGGCAGCTTGTAACATGAGGACTGGCTTGTTTGTTTGTTTGTTGTTTAGCCCCAAAGAAAAATCACACATAGGTCTCCATAAATTATAAGCTGGTTGGCCCATTAGCTCTAGCCTCTCACTGACTAAATCTCACATCTTGATTAACACATTTTTCTGATCTATGTTAGCCATGTGGCTCAGTACCTTTTTTCAGTGGGGCAGATCACATCCTGCTGCTTCAGTGATCTGGGCAGGAGTGGGAGGAATCAACTTCCTTCTTCCCAGAATTCTCCTGTTCTCATTACATCATTTCTACTTCCTGTCTTATTTTCCCACCTATGTTTCCTGCCTGGCCAATCAACGTTTATTTATAACATGATTGACAGAATACAGACAATTCTCCTGCACCAGCAGCTCAGATAGTACATTTAGATACTATGAGATCCAGTCTTCAGGAAGGGGGATTACAGGTCAGTTTTAGTTAGACTCCTTCAAGTCCCATTTCTAAAGTATGTGGTGCCTTCAGCAATAGGTTTTACCTTCAAGCTTTGGGAACTTGAACAGCAAACAGCAATGGTAATAACCTATATTGTTATAGGAGTCTCTTGGACTCCTGGAGGCAACAACTAAAGGGAGGTTTCCCATGTGTGGCACAAGGTTTTTGTTAGATAGTCTATGTCTCTGAAAACCACATTTTTATATCTATCATCTATGTATGTATGTATTCATTTTACATCCTGTCTACAGTTTCCTCTCCCTCCTTTACTCCCAGTTCCTCCCCTGACCCCTATGACCCCTATCCTTTTTTTTTTTTTTTTACCCCAAATCGACTCCTCTGTTTCTGTCCAGGAAAGGGAGATCAACAAAATGGATATCAACAAAACATGGCATATCAAGTTGTAGTAAGACTAAACACCTCCCCTTGTATTAAAATTGGGCAAGGTGACCCAGTATGAGGAGTAGGGTCCCAAAAGCCATTAAAAGAGTTAGAGACATCCCTGTTTCCACTGTTAGAAATCCCACAATATGACCAAGTTACACAACTGTCCCGTATAGGCAGAGTGCCTAGGTCAGTCTCATGCAGGCTCCCTGATTTTGTGGGTTTTCTTGGGGTGTTCTTGACCCCCCTGGCTCCTACAATCCTTTCTCTCTCAGCCCCCTTCTTCAGGATTCACCAAGGTCTGCCTAATGTTTGTATGTGGGTCTGTATCTGTTTTGATCAGTTGCTGGATGAAACCTCTCTGATTACAAATGGGCTAGGTACCAATCTATGAGTATTGCAGAATATCATTAGCAATCATTACATTGACATTACTTTTTCGTTCAGCCGTGTTTGGTTTGATAAAGTCAGCCTGATCCTAACCTCTGTGCATTCACTCATGCTCCTGGCCTACTTTGGCCACTGCTCCCATCATGACCCCTAACTTCTAGGCTTCTGCTTGGACCCTCCCTGTCTGCGACCCAGCTACATGCCCCTACCATTTTGCATCAAACCTCTTTGCCCAGTCAGACCTTGCACAAACCTTAGCAGAGTCTGGACAGGTCAATCAGTATGATTCTGCCCTTGACACACCTTCCCCAGCCCCCAAACTACTCCTCCAGACTTAAACCGGGATGAACATCATGCATACCAGAGCAGCCTCCAGTGTCCACCTGACTTCATTTCAAATAAGCCACATCCATTCTGCAGACCTACCCCAGGCCACACATTGGGTATTTTGCTCCAGTATGCTCTATAAATGTCAGACAAAGAACTAACAAACGAAGTCCACATACCCAAATCATATAGAAAAATGCAAACAATGCAAAAGATCAAGGCAGTAAGTATCTCCTGTCCTCAAACCATAAGTCATATAGACATGTTTATCAATGAGATTTCCTTGATGAACTCTAGGACACAGAATTTAAAAGAATGATCATATATGTCATAAAAGAATTCAAGGAATTTAAAGAAGACACAACATTTAAATGAAATTAAGGAGAAAGAATTGAAGGACAATAAACACCTGATCCCTCAAATGACCCTGGTCTGGATCTGTTCCTGTTCGCATGGAGTTCACTGTCCGAGGCCTGTTTTGGCCCAGGTCACTGGCTCAGTCCTGCTCTTTTGGAAATCGCTATCTCAGACCCCAAGAATAAACACCTGAGCAATGCTCAAACATAAGGCTGGTGGAAATGGTGAAAAAAAAAGCAGGATTTGAAAATAGAACTCAATACAGAAATAAGAACACTGAAGATGACTCAAGCTGAAATGAGGATGCAATTGTAAAACCCAGTGAAACAATTAGAAAACTAAAGACAACACCTTACAAGTTCAATGGATCAACTAGAAGACAAAATAGTCATCTCACCCCCCTAAAAGCACGTGAGAGTGGGAGGCTTAGACAGTTTGTGGGACCACTGGCAGAGGGATCAAGAACAGTTCCTAATGAATGCTCTGGCTTTTTGGAGCCCATTTTCTATAGAGAGAAACCTTGCTCAGCATAGACATGAGGGGGAGGGCCTTGGTCTTGCCTCAACTTGGTGATGTGACAGAATTAATGGACTCTACATGGGAATAGATGGGGTGGGGGAAGGGGGAGGTGGAGGAGAGGTAGGGGAGGGAGGGGGGAATGGGATTAGTATGTAAAAAATAAGATAAAATAAAATAAAATATAAAGAAGATGAAATATTAGGACTGAAAGATAAACTAGAAGATCTATATAAAATATTCAATGAATATTAAAAATATTTTTTAAAATACAGGAAAGGAGCAAACAATAAATATGGGACACAAGGAAAGGTAATAAACTTTCAGATTATAGAAATAATAAGGGAGAAGTCTCCCAGGTTAACAACATGGACCTTCTTTTCTTTTCTTTTTTTTTTTGTACCCCACCCCCTAGACTTTATTTTCAAAAAGACCAACAAGGAGAAGAAAATTTTCTCAAACCAAGGAAAGATGCACCCATGCAAATACAAGAGGCATACAGAACAAAAAGTAAACAAGACTCAAATAGAAAATCCCCATTGTATGCATAACAAAGAAAGTGCACTGAAAACCATAAGGAAAAAAGCATAGATCGTACATAAAGAAAAACTTATCATAATAGCAGCTGATTTCAGGAAACTTGAAAGCCAGAAGAGCCAGAAACAATGCAAGTCCTAAATGAACATGATGACCAACCTAGATTGATATTCCCAGGAAATCTATCTGTCAGAGTTTAAAGAGAAAGCAAATATTACCTTGATATAAACAGCCTAAAAATTGTATTCAACAGATAAAACTAAAGCAAATATGGGAAGCAATATTTCAGGTTAGAGAGAGAACAAACAAAGCCAAGGAAGAGACTGTAAAAAGAAAATCAAAGCCATACTAACATAAAGTACCACTGAGAATACAAACACTACCAAATTTCAGCAACACAACGACTCTAATCAATATACAGCTTTTAATATAACTTTAAATATTGAAGGCTTCGCTTCTCCAATGAAAAGAAACAGAATGACTGAATGGATAGAGAAACAAAATTTGCCTATCTTCCACTTATAAGAAATGCATCTTAGTTTTAAAGATAGGTACAACCTTAGAGTAAAATGATGGACAAAAGTACTCCAATAAAACAGGATGAGAAAGCAATCAGGCATCGATATCCTAATATCTGATAAAACCAGACTTCATATTGAATTCAATCAAATGGGGTAAATGGGGATACTTTATTCTAATTGGGGGGGGGGAAGTTAGTCAAGAAAGCATTACTTTCCTAAACATGCAGGCACCAAATTCTGGTACACCCAGTTTCTTTTTTCTTTTTTTTAAATATTTATTTATTATGCATACAATATTCTGTCTGTGTGTATGCCTGCAGGCCAGAAGAGGGTATCAGGCCTCGTTACAGATGGTTGTGAGCCACCAGGTGGTTGCTGGGAATTGAACTCAGGACCTTTGGAAGAGCAGGCAATGCTCTTAACCACTGAGCCATCTCTCCAGCCCTACACCCAGTTTCATAAAAAAAATGTAGCACTGGAGTTAAGTACACAGATTAACACCAACCCATTAATAGTATGCCTTTCTTCAATAGACAGGTCATCTGGACAAAAAAAGTAAACAGAGAAACATCAGAATTCATTGATGTTATACATCATCTGAATTTAACAGATATCTACAGAATATTCCACCCAAATATTAAAGAAAATAGACAATCTACTCAGAAGCCCATGGAAGTTTCTCTAAAGTAGGCCAAATCTTGGGAGACTAAACAAATCTTAAGTTTAGAAAGTTTAAAATCATTCTTTGTATATTATATGGCCATAATGTAATAAAACAAAAGCAACAGCATGCAAATCTCTAGTATGCATACAAACTCATGTACATTAAACAACTCATTGCTGAATTATGAATTTGTCTATAATAATCAAGAAATCAATCAAGAATTTCTGGAAACTAGATGAAAATGAAGACACAACAATCCAAAACCTCTGGGACACAGTAGAGTTTTATAGTTTTCCTTAGATATAATAAAAGATAAAGTAGATATAAATATTATAAATACAATTCTTCCTTGATACCTGTCTTGTTATGTGTATTTTTACTATGTTAAAGTTAAAATCTTCCTTTTTATTTAAACAGAAAAGGGGAGGTGATGTGAGATTCCCCATCTGTATTCAGTGAATACCATTTGTTAATAAAGAAACTGTCTTAGGCCTGAGCAGGGCAGAATATAGGTAGGCAGGGAAAACTAAACTGAATGCTGGGAGCTAGAAGGATGAGTCAGCAAGATGCCATGTAGCTCCGCAAGAGACAGATGCTGGAACTTTACCAAGTAAGCCACAGCCAAGTGACCATACACAGATGAATGGAGATGGACTACTTTAGGATATAAGAGTTAGCCAAAAATATGCTTAAGCTATTAGACAAACAGTATTGCAAATAATATGGTTTCTGTGTAATTATTTTGGGGTGAGCAGCCAGGAACTAACAAGCAGCCTATTAAAACAAAAAAAAAAAGTCAATTTCAGGCTTGACTCAGGCTGCAATCCCATAGATTGGGTCATTAATGTAACAGACATTTCTTACTAAAGTAACAGAAATTTCCTATGGCTCTAGATGCTTGAGGGTTAAGTGTGGTGCCAACATGGCACCTGCCAGTTCAGGTGAAAGATTTCTTCCTTGTTTCTGTTCACTGGCTCCGTTCTTGACCTACACTTATAGGCAGAGAAAGCCATTTCCTGTTTTCTTCTAATTTTTACAGACTTAGTAATCACATCATGAAAGTCTCGTGCTCATGACCTGATCTAACCCTGGTTACTTTCTAAAGACCTATTGGCTGTTAATACCACCCTAAGGGGAGTTGGGGCCTTAAGTAAGGAAGTTTAGATGGATACGATCATTCAATCATTCACTCCATATAAATCAATAAACTAGAAAATGCAAATGAGAACAAGAACATTATCAAGTATCAAATTTGAAAAAAATTGTTAACAGCTCATATTTTTTCTTTCTCCCTTTTTGTTTTCTTTCTACACAATGTCACTCCTTAGGATAAGCAGGCCTTGAACTTACTACCTAGAACACATTGGTCTCTAACTCATGTTGATCTTCCTGCCCTAGCCTCTTGAGTGCTAGGATTCCACATGTGACCTACAGGAGCCAGTTAGAATAGCTAACATTGTCTTACCATTTATATTGGAAGTGCTTTATGTTGCTCAGGTTCCTTCATCATATATCTTGTGACTTATGCATATACATATATTAAAATACATCAGAAGTCACAGCCTGAACAGAGATAGTGTTACTCCTCATGCTGTTATTGAGCAACTACTAAAGGTTATGATTCTGAAAGAAAAAAAAGAGCACTTTCCAGTACAATGGTAAGTGAGAATTCATGTAGCTTTTCAGGAAGATAGTTTGGGAATGTGTATTAAAAACCTTACAATGAAGCTGGGCGATGGTGTCAGATGTCTTTAAACCCAGCACTCAGGAGGCAGAGGCGGGCAGGTCTCTGTGAGTTTGAGGTCACCCTGGTTTACAGAGTGAGTTCCATTATAGCTAGGGCTGTTACACAGAGAAAGCCTGTCTCAAAACAAAATAAAACAAAAAGTTTTACAATTCATAAATATATAAATATATCCTGGAGAGGCCATTAATTTGAGAGGGTGGGGAGACAGGAGAGAGATAGGAGGAAGGGGGCATGGACAGAGTTGGAGGGAGGAAAGTGATAAGAAAAAATGCTATAATTAGATTTTAATCAAAATTTTAAAAATTGTAAATACATACATACTGGAAATTCTATGATTATTACTGTATCCCACATGACAGTCACAAAAGACACCTGTGTAGAGGCTGTGGTTATAGCAGAAGGCAGCTTTAGCTGTATTGAAGAGTAATCGATTGAAAAAGGTTTGAACTTTAAGGAAGTTTATGATGTCACATAGCTGCTTATCAGGGCTGATAGATTTAGGAAATAAATGATGCCACCAAACACACAAGTTCTTTATAGCTCTAGTCAAATTTTGTCATGCTAGGCGTGAGCTTCATCCTAAGGCTGGGTAATTATCTCTCATGTAACATGATGCCTTAAGATTATGGTAATTGTGGCTACATTTATTTTTATTTCTATCCCTCAGAAGATGAGGAAAAACCTTTCTTGCCAATTATAAGATTAAAAAGCTATCTCTTCCTTGTGATTGATCCATTAGAGGATGGTCAGTCATTTACAACCAATAATGGTCTCCAAGTAAATTTTATGTCCTGGCTCATCCAGAATAATTAAGCTCTGTCCCTTTAAATGAATGGGGCAGGATGGTGGGAGAGACATCTGGATGGCTGCAATTCTGTTGAGGAAGAATGGAAAAACTGACATTGAATAAGTGTATATATACTACATTAGAAGCCTCAAAACTGGGAATGGCTCAGTATAGTTTGGACCCCCAAAGAGATCTCTGGGCAAGAAATAAATGACAGCAAGAAGGCAGACCAAAAGAACTTTTGGAATGATAGAAGGTAGGGCATATACAATTGAAGTAGTTCAGACACTCAGGGAGAGGAATCAGAGAGAGAGAGAGAGAGAGAGAGAGAGAGAGAGAGAGAGAGAGAGAGAGAGAGAGAGAGAGAGATTGAGAGGGAGTGAGGGAGAGAACACATGAACTATTCTAAAATAAGATCCTTATATGATAGAAATCTGAGGGATTCTTAGGACCCTGGAAGTAAAAACAAAAAAAAGGGCTCATGAAGTTCATTCAAGTACATTAAAGTCCATTCAATGTACAATAAGTCTTCTCATTCAGGGTAAATGGAATTCATGTGTCTGTGCCCACAGAATACCTACAAAAATATTGAGCTGGACCAAATAAAGGGAACGGCAAGGAGAAAGTCTTCTCAGTTGCCACTGTTGTCACATATACAAAATCTTTTTTTCTTAGAATGTTGTCCAACTTGAAGGACCAGTACCAGATGCGACAGGCTCATCTTTTTCTCCAGAAGTGGGTGTAAAGTTGGCATGGAATGCCATTGCACAAAATCCCTGGAAAGTGAGCCATTTGGTTGTCTTAGCTTCAAGTCTTGCCAGGGATTGCAAAGGCTTTCATGGGGCATTGTTTGTTCATTTAGTAGGCTCATAGCATACTTGCTGCCTTAGGGTTTCTATTGCTGTGAAGAGACACCCTGACAAAGGCAACTCTTATAAAGGAAATAAAGTTCATTGAGGTGGCAACTTACATTTTCAGAAGCTCAGTCCATTATCATAATGGGGAGTATGGTGACATGCAGACAGGCATGGTGCTGCCTACATTTTGGTTTGCTGACAACATGAAGTGGTCTGTCACATTGGGTGGTATCTTGAGCATATATGAGACATCAAAACCTGCCTCCACAGTGACACACTTCCTCCAACAAGACCACACCTACTTAGACAAGGCCATACCTCCTAATAGTGTCACTACTGTAGTGATACTTTGTTTGTGTTCTAACAAATAAAGCTTGCCTGAAGATAAGAGTGTAGAGCTAAGACACTAGAGGCCAGACAGTGGTGGCACACACCTTTAATCTCAGGACTCTGGAGACAATGACAGATGGATCTCTGCTAATTCAAGGCCACCCTGGGGCACACAAATTGATCCAGTTTCAAAGTGCCAAGTGGTGTTGGTGCACACCTTTAATCCCAGAACATGGAAGTCATATGGCCCTTTAATCCCAGCACTAAGGAGGTGGAGACAGGAAGGGATATGGCTGGGGAATGTAAGGCAGGAGGGACAGGAGCTCAGTGCAGTCTGAGGTTTGGTGAAGTCATGGAGGTCTGAGGTTTGGGGAAGACAGATGGAGTCTGGAGATACAGTCTGAAGACAGGATCACCCCCTTGGTGATCTTCAGCATTAACCCCTATATCTGAGTTTTTATTATTAAGGCCAACTAGAATTTGTGCTATGCACACCCTTTAGGGGTCATTTTATTTCAAGGTACCATGCCCACCACATGTAAGCTATTCTCCTTCCTTCAGTCTACATTTCTAGGGCTTCTCCCTGCAGAAGATACCCAGTACTACTCACCTATCAAGGTATAATCCATAGTCTCCCTCATGACATTACAGATGTCTACAGATCCTCCCCTTCTTTGACTCCTATTTATCTGACAGTACCTTTTAGTTTAAAATTATTTTTTTCTAGAAGTTGTTATACCCACCCAGGTGTCGTATGTTTCTTACTTTCACTCTTACCCCATGAGTAAGGTCATATAGTAATCTTTTGTGATTGTTTTCTATCTTTCATAGACCTTAGGCCATTGAGTAATCTGTGAATTGGTTTCTCTGTTTCTCTGCTTGTCCTTTCTTAAACCAGCCTCCACAAGGAAATAGAAAATTCTCTCCCCTCACTTATATCCACTAAATGTCTCCATTGCACTCAAATTCTTACTGCAGACTAAATATTTACCATACCCTACAGGTCCTGTAAAACCTGGACCATGGCCACCTCGCCAAAACAGCCACTTCATCCCTCCATTTCTAATCTCCAGTTACACAAGTTTTCTTTGGTTCTTAAATGGCCAAGTGCTTCACTGCTATTGAGCCTGCGTATAGGCTGTTTATGCTTCTGTTAGGCTGACTACCTACCTGCATCTTCTACTTATTATTTAGAATAGTGCCGGTTTAAAGCCCTTCTCTTATTTTCTTGTCTAAATTGCTATGTTGTCATCACTACAAATTCTTAGAGTGGAGTTAAGGATGCAGTTTAGGGGGTAGAATGCTTGCCTAGCATGCATGACACTCTGGGTTCAATCCCCATCCCTACATAGTGTGGTGGTGCACACAAGTAATCTTAGCACCTTGGAGGTGAAAGCAGGAGGATCAATGACTCAAGGTAATCAACTGCACAGCAAATTTGAGGCCCATTTGGTATACTGCATCCCTAGAAAGAGAGCATTAGGGTGTGCTGTAGCAAGTAATTTTTGAATATCAGAGCTGGAATCAGAAAAATGACTATTATTTTATGACCTGCCTAGATCCACAGTCATATGCTCTTTAATTACAAGCCTGCCCTTGGTGCAGGAGAATTGTCAGTATTCTGTCAATCATGTTTTAGATAAATGCCAATTGGTCAGGCAGGAAGTATACGTGAGACAACCAGACAGGAAGTAAAGGTAGGGCAATGAAAACAGGAGAATTATGGGAAGGAGGAAGCCCATTCCTCCCCAGTCCTGCCCAGACCACAGAAAAAGCAAGATGTGACCTGCCCTGCTGAAAAAGGTACCGAGCCATGTGACTAACATAGATAAGAATAATGGGTTAATATAAGCTACAAGAGCTAAAAAGAAGCCTGAGCTAATGGGCCAATCAGTTTATCATTAATATAGACTCTCTGTGTGATTTCTTTGGGACCTAATGACTGTGGGAACTGGGCAGGACAGAAACCCCAACAAGCACGCCCTCATGTTACAAGAAGCCCCTAATGCTACATGCCCTTCTTACTAATCATTTTGTTTACTCTATCTCTCCTTCACTGGATTATATATTCCATGCTTCCAAGGACCACACCTATCTTAGTCACCTGGAAATAGCTAGTATCTAGTCCAGTGCCTGACAGGTGACAGACCCGAAGCAATTGTAGGTTGAAAGATGAGTTGTCATTTTAACATTATAACTGGGCTCATCTCAGCAAGAATAAAGAATGAGCTAGACTAACCGTTGAAGGAAGAGAATTAGAATTAGCCTAAGAAATGGTTCACTTTCCCATTTTATTATCATTTTTTTTTGCATCTAGAGTGAGCACAAAAATCTGGCTGAGTGGTTGATGTGAGATTTTTCCCACTAGAGGGCAACCACATGCTCCTTTTAGAGATCTTCCCTGAGGGAATTTCTCCCTGTCTGTGCCTTGAATTCCCAGCCCCCTGTACCCCTGTCCAGGCTCTAGTCTCTCTCCTGTTCTTTCATTATTCTTGGGTGATTAACTCACTAAGGGAGTGCAGACTTATGCATATGTGTTTTCATTCCCCTTATCTGTTAATAAATGTGCAAATGTTCTTTGCCAGGTCATTATGTTATTTAGTTTATCCAGATTGGAGGATGAAAAGAAGAAATCAGTAGGGATATAAAATGGTGTAGAAACTCATTACTCAGGGGTAGGTTGATCCCGAATTTCCTGAGAAACTGCCACATTGCTTTCCAAAGTGGTTGCTTTTTTTATTTCCTTCAGAAATGTATTTTTGTACCCCTTTCTCCACAACCTCTCCAGCAAAGGCTATCATTGGTGTTTTTTATTTTAGCCATTCTGACAGGTGTAAGATGGTATCTTAAAGTTGTCTTGATTTGCATTTCCCTGATTGCTAAGGAAGTTGAGCATGACCTTAAGTGTCTTTTGGCCATTTGAACTTCTTCTGTTGAGAATTCTCTGTTCAGCTCAGTGCCCCATTTTATAATTGGGTTGCAATACCACTCTTGGGAATATACCCAAGAGACGCCCTATCATAAAACAAAAGTATATGCTCTACTATGTTCATAGCAGCATTGTTTGTAATAGCCAGAACCTGGAAACAACCTAGATGCCCTTCAATGGAAGAATGGATGAAGAAAGTATGGAATATATACATATTAGAGTGCTACTCAGCAGTAAAAAACAATGACTTCTTGAATTTTGCATACAAATGGACGGAAATAGAAAACACTATCCTGAGTGAGGTAAGCCCGACCCAAAAAGAGGAACATGGGATGTTCTCACTCATATTTGGTTTCTAACCATAAATAAAGGACATTGAGCCTATAATTCGTGATTCTAGAGAAGCTAAATAAGAAGGTGAACACAAAGACAAACATATAGGCATCCTCCTGAATATTAACCTTCATCAGGTGATGAAAGGAGACAGAGACAGAGACCCACATTGGAGCACCGGACAGAAATCTCAAGGTCCAAATCAGGTCCAGAAGGAGAGGGAGCACGAGCAAGGAACTCAGGACCACGAGGGGTGCACCCACACACTGAGACAATGGGAATGTTCTATCAGGAACTCACCAAGGCCAGCTGACCTGGGTCTGAAAAAGCATGGGATAAAAACAGACTCGCTGAACATAGCAGACAATGAGGACTACTGAGAACTCAAGAACAATGGCAATGGGTTTTTGATCCTACTGCACATACTGGCTTTGGGGGAGCCTAGGCAGTTTGAATGCTCATCTTACTAGACCTGGATGGAGGTGGGCGGTCCTTGGACTTCCCACAGGGCAGGGAACCCTGATTGCTCTTTGGGCTGATGAGGGAGGGGGACTTGGCCAGGGGAGGGAG
Organism: Microtus ochrogaster; assembly: GCF_000317375.1. Lineage (NCBI taxonomy): Eukaryota > Metazoa > Chordata > Mammalia > Rodentia > Cricetidae > Microtus > Microtus ochrogaster. Next base: position 550,713 of record NW_004949214.1, on the reverse strand, counting down.
AGGAAAATGGGAGGCGGTGGCGGGGAGGAGGCAGAAATCTTTAATAAATAATTAATTAAAAAAAGAAACTCATTACTCAAAGTGGTAAGTTATAGCACGACCTGGAGAAGTTATAACTGGGGAGAAAAGAGAAAAGGGGATTGGTAGGGCTGACACCATTTGCTCTCCCACTTTCCCTTCGAGGTCTTCTTTTAGCAAATAAATGAAGTGATATAACTTCCATTATTCATCAGCTACAGGTTGCAAAAAGAGAAGGGATCACAAAATCTAGCATTAGGAGAAGAAAAACACTAAACAAAATTAGAAAATGATTATCTCAAATTAATAGAAATCAGAGATTAGAATAATAACCTTAGTACTCAAAAAAGACAGAATTTGGGCTCAGGAAAGAGATTTAACACTGAGTTATTGATTTTGCCTTCCAGTGTTTGATATTTAGTAGGTCCTGCATAAATATCTAGTAAATAAGAGGTTGAATGAGTTGTAGAAAGCAGTAGCCAAAGAAACACATTATACAGAGACCCATCTGGAGAACAAGTCCCCCTAAAGCAAATAGAGGAAAACTCACATGCACTCTTAGAGACTGAAGCAGCAAGCACAGTACATGCATGGCTCTGCACCAGGTCCTCTGTGTCTGTAATAGCTTCCAGGTTATCATTTTTATGGGACTCTTGAGTGTGTGAACAAGTGGGTCTCTGATTCTTGTGCTTGTTTTTTGGGCTCGTGTTTCCTTCTGTTGGTTTGCCTTGTGCAACCAACTTGGATGTGATGGCTTTTATTTTATATTTCATTTTGTCAGGTTTGGTTGTTATCTCCTAGAACCCTGTTGTTTTCTAGTGAGGGACAGAAAGGGAGTTGATCCAGAGGGAGAAGAAGTGGGGAGGAACTGGGAGAAGTAAAGGGAGGGGAAACTGTAATCAGGATATATTGTGTGTGGAAATAAACTATTTTCAATAAAGGAGAAAATAAAATTCATTACAGTCTAACTGTCCACAGTCTTTCTCTATTATCTCTGTATACTTATTTCAAACAAATAGGTTCCTTTTGGTGCCAAACTCATGTCACTAAAAAGAGGTCATTGGGATGTTACTTGAAGCTGCTGAGTTTTGTTTTCTTTGTCTTTCCCAATTAAGTTATACTTTTCAAATAATGGTTTCTAATCAGGAAGCCAAGAACTTAAAGTCTTCATTTTTATTATAAAAAAAATTTAAATCTGATAATAATTAGTTGTTCTTAGGCCATTATAAAACTGAACTCACAAAACAAATCATTCCTCCAAATAAGAGAATGACAGTTGTGTCCTGAGAATAACAATTTACTGGATCAGAAGTCTGAAAGAACAAACCACCTTCAGAAACAATGGAAAACTTCAAATCATTGTTAACAAAAAGAAGGAATTTAAATGTGCTTTTCATTATATCATTTTCTTTTTCTTCATTATTTTTTTGTATTGGTGAATATTCACTGTACAAAGTACTTGCTAGGTTCTTAAATTTCTTTCAAAAATACCGCATATGATGTGTATTTTGACCATTCTTGCCCCTTCCTTTCCTTCTTTTCTCTTTTTGCTTTTATTTGTTTGTTTGTTTGTTTTGAGACAGGGTTTCATTGTATAGTTTTGACTGTCTGGGAACTTTGCTGACCAGGTTGGTTTTGAACTCAAAGATCTACCTACCTCTGCCTCCCAAGTGCTGGGATTAAAGACGTGCGCCACCACCACCTGGATCCTCCTTTCCTTCTCCTTCTCATAATTCTCCTTTCTTCTCCTAGTTTCTCTATGGTTTCATGCTATTACACACCTATACACACATGCACACATGCACGCATGTAAGGATTTTATATATCTATATGAAATCAAGGTTCTATAAATGGAGAAAAGGTGATATTTGTCTTTTTGAGTCTGACTGACTTCATTTGTTTGATAATTTCCTGTTGCATTTATCTCCAGCACATGACATAATTTTCTTCTTCTTCATGGCTAAATAAGACTCCATTGTAATATTTCATGGGTGCAGTTAATGAAATCTCTAGGAGACACAAACTCCTCTGACTCTTACTTCCGTCCCCACTTCCACAATAGTTCCTGAGCCTTAGGTGCAGATCGTGTTGTAGATATATTCACTGGGACTGGACTCTACAACTCTGCACTTCGATTGATTGTGGCTTTCTGTAATGGTGTCAGAAGGTATCTTAACGTCTCACCAACATGGCCTAAATATGACCTGAAAAAGATGACACTAACAGACATGCATATGTGGATGGGGAAGTTTATGAAGCCTCAAACCTAGACAAAGAAAAAATGTGTAATTATACTATAATCATAAAAATAAATAATTTTGAAACTCCACTGTAATATAACATTTTATTTATCCATTTATCTGCTATTGGATACATAATCTGATACTGTAATTTGACTTTTGTGACTAGTGCTGCAATAAATATGGATATGAAATTATTTCTGTGGTATAGTGACTTAGTGTTATAACCACATATGGTATAATTGGGCCATAAGTAGTCATTATTTATTTTTGTGCATGTGTGTTCACATGCATGTGTGTTTGTGTGATTTGATTGTGCCATGGCTTCCATTTGGAGGTCAAATGGTTATTTTCTTCTACCATGGATCCAGGGATTGAACTCAGATCTTTGGGCATGTGAAGTAAGTGCCTTTACCAACTGAACCATCTCACCAACCAGACTTCATATGGTAACTCAAACTGTAGGTTTTGAAAAACTTCCATGATGTATTCATAATGGCTGGAAAAAAATTTATATTCCCATCAGCAGTATGTAAGAACTCTTTCTTAACTATATTCTTACCATCATTTGCTATTATTTGTTCTCTGAATAAAGTGAGGTGGGATCTCAATTGTGCATTTCCATAATGGCTAAAGATGGGGAACACTTTTCCACATTTTTATTCAAACTTTTGCAGAAATGCCTTTAGGAGATATAAAGAAGCCAAATGCAAAACAACTTGCAATGTACTATTCCGTTTTTAATGAAAACTTTAAAAACACAGACAAGTTAACCTGAGAATTGAACAGAACAATAGTGAACTATGCACAGAGATGGCTCACAATAGTAAGCTATAATAATGACAATAATGGCAACATTCATTGTCTGTATAGAGGTTACGATGAAATCTGGGCGTTCAGGAAAATCAATGCTAATGCGCTAAAGCCCTTAACCTGCAAGCTTCATTTTTTCAGAGTTTAAAATTTTCATTAAGGATTTTTACTTTACAGGTCTGTTGGAAGTTTCCTAATGCTAATGATGCACTTTTTTTTTCTTGGCAACTTAGATCTGTGAAGACTTTAGGTAAAATTTGTAAATTGTCCTTCATTCGAGTCTGAAGTCTAAAAGCAATAGTTCCTCATTTCAGTCCAGAAAATGCAGGCACGACTGTCCAAGCCTAATAGCAGGTTTGGGAAGATCTCAGCTTAGCTCTTGCATTTGTTTCTGTTCCCCATGCTCAGCAGTATAGACGGACAAACAATAAAACCATGAGGATCCTAATGTACAGCTAAGTTTGGCATAAATTAAATTATAGGATGACTCTCTGATTCAAAAGCATAACATCTGAGATTGTCACAGACTTGGCTGCAGCCATGTTTTTTCTGTGGAGCAATCCTTTTCTCCACTGTGAATATGTCTTACTCTCATTGGTTAATAAGTAGCTGACAGGCCAGTAGCCGGGCAGGAAGTTCAGCAGGAAAACCAAACTGACCATGATAGGAAGAACGAGGGCAGAATTAGGAGAGATGCCAGACCGCCACCAAGCACATAGGACATGTAGAAAATGAAGTAACAAGCCATGAGCCATGTTGCAAAGCACAAATAAATAGAAATAAGGGTTAAGTCTGTGTTAGCTAGTAATAAGTCTGAGCTATCGGCCAGGCATTTATAAATAATATTAAGCCTCTTTGGGTAATTTGGCAGTAGCTGCTGGCATAGGGAGCAGTCAGTCAGGACAGGAACACTGACCACAATCTTTCTACCCACTGAATCCAAGTGGCCTACATTTCAACAACACCAGATTATCAGAACCACAAAGTGCACCTGCCCACATATTTCTTCAGGTTCATGGGACAGGGCAGGCATTCCCCTGGAAAATCTTTTCTTCCCTATTTGATCCATATCTACCTTTTCTAAGCTAAAATGACTTTTTTTCTTGATTCTTTGCTGGAAATTCCCAGTGCTGCCATTTTCATAGACTTTCCTGTGGTCTATTTATATCTAGAAGTTCTTTCCCATATATTGTTTTGAAGCAGATAATATAAGGATTTCAAGGACGGAATGCTAAATATCTGCCGGAATGCTTAATATTGGTGGGAAGTCTGTCTGCTGGGGACTTCAGTGGGTTTAAGAATCTTCTCTGCAATTCTTTGTTTTGTTTTTGCACACTTGTATGTTGTATATAGCACATGAGCTGTTGGGGAGAGCGTTGAAAAGCAGGTACCATAGTGCATTGCTTACGGCAGTCTTTAATTCTTCAACTTTCATGGAGAGTAAATTACTTCCATGCAGTTGGATGGGTGCAATGTTAATGATTTCTGAAATTTCTTTATTAACACAAAATTTCCAGTACCTTTCAACAGAAGAAACACTAGAATTTTGGAGGGCTAACTCTTTACTGTGACATAAGACTGTATTAGATTCCATCTCTTACAAACCGCTTGATCTTCTCAGTACAAAGAGCACAATGGAATACTTTGTACTCTTTAAAATAATAAGAAACCTCGATGTATGCACGTGTCTAATGTTTGTGAAAGTCCGAGAATGGAGGCACAGTCTGCATCAAGTTCAACATTTAGGACAACTATAGCAATCACATTTTCGTCTGCTTCTGCTGGGAGAAAAATTCTCCCTGACATTTTCAAGCCAATGGATTTCCTAATGGTGCGAAACTGTTTAAGAGAATGATGTCAAGCTTTGAACTGGATAGGCAATGTCAATTGTTACATATTTTAAAGCAGTGATACTTTCACAGTCGGCATTGTCTTAGGATTGCTGTTGCCCTGTGGAAACTGTTTCAAACTGACAAAAATGCCACAAACAATGTAATGGCTATAAAAAGAGCAGTGACAGAAGTTTCCACATTAGAAGCATTCCTGTCTATTAGTTGACAGTAATTAGGTGACTGAAGATAGTTATTTATATAAGGAATATTTTGTTCTCGTTTTAAGTGAGAAAAAATGTGATTTAAAAACATGTAAAATATCCCGTTGTGTATCTTGGTCCTGTTGCGGGACTCCTAACAGTGGAAACAGGAGCTGTCGCAGACCATTTTTACAAGCTTTTGGGACCCCACTTCTCATACTGGTTCATTTTGCCCACCTTAATACATGGGGAGGTGCTTAGTCTTACTACAGTTTGATATGCCATGCTTTGATTTTTTTCGTTTAAATAACATTTTTCAGTTGTTTAACATGCCAACCAGTTTTCCCTCCCTCCGCTCCTCCCATCTTCTCCCTTTTGCCATCTACCCCCATCCCCATCGCTGCTCCTCCATCTCCTTTCCGAAAGGGGCAGGCCTCCCACGGGCATGGCGCAGCAAGTTGAGGCGGAACTGAGCTCCTCCCCTGCGGGGCCAGGTAATTTAGCATGGGAAATAGGTTACCAAAAGCCAGCTAAGCCCCATGCACTCCATTTTTTTGTTGGATTATTTGTTCTTTTCATGACTAATTTCTTGAGTTCTTTGTATATTTTAGGGATCAGACTTCTGTCAGATGTGGAGTTGGTGAAGATCTTTTCCTGTTCTGTAGGCTGACATTTTGTCTTGTAGACCATGTCCTTTACTTTACAGAAGCTTCTCAGTTTCAGGAAATCCCATTTATTAATTGTTTCTCTCAGTGTCTGTGCTACTAGGGTTATATTTGGGAAGTGATCTCCTGTGCCAATGTGTTCAAATGTACTTCCCGCTTTCTCTTCTTTGAGGGTTCAGTGTGATTGGCTTTATGTTGAGGTCTTTGATTCCCTTGGACTTGAGTTGTGCATGGGGATAGATATGGGTCTATTTGCATTCTTCTACATGTCGACATCCAGTTATGCCAGCACCATTTGTTGAACATGCCATGCTTTGTTGATAATCATGGGAGACCTGCCCTTTCCTAAACAGAAATGGAAGAGGGATTGGAGGTTTGGAACTTGGAGGAGAGGAAGGAGGGGAAACTGGATAGGATATAAAATAAATTTTATAAAGGAAAACTTTAAAATATGTAAAATATGTGTATTTGTCATTCACACGGTTATTTTCTTTCCTTTATTAATAATGCTTATATTATTTTAAATTTTAACAATTAATTGATAAAATAACAAAAATGTATAGTCAAATAAGAAAGAAATATTTGTTAACAAATCAGTAAGTGATAATTTTATAGCTATCTTAAGTTAGTTTCCCTAACTTAATTTTTAGAGAGATAGGGGTCTAACTATTTTTCACATGATGATATGAAAAATCTGGACTCAAATAATCCAGCCTCCTGACTAGCTGGGATGACGGACATATTCAACTGTCCTTGGCTAACTTGTGTGGTCTCATTTCTACTGTTCTTTGTGCAGGGGGTGGATCCTCATCCTCAGGCCTATTAAGTATATGTTCTGCCATTGGACTAAATCCCAACTCCTTACAGATTCTAAGATTAACTGAAGTAGCATAGACTTCCAGTTTACTCGACCCTTCTGTGGTGATCTACAGGTAGTTAATGATGGATCAAAAGAGACCCTTTCTTTGATTGTGTATCAACTTATTAGTTGCCATGCTCATGTAAATAATATCTCATCCATGATCTTGTAAGTAGTCTCAATTAAACTTTATTAGTTTACAAAATAAAAAGCAAATAGGGAACTAGTTGGGGAAAGGATGGAGACAAGAGAGGGTTATAGAGGGTGAATATGATCAAAGTGTGTGCTATATATTATATATATTAAAGATATATGAAAATGCTATAATGAAACACACAACTATATTTAATTTAAATATGCTAAAAAGAATGCTGGTTTGGAGGCTGGGCATGTATCTCAGTGCTAGAATGCTTGCCTGCTTACCTAGTATGAGCCAGGCCTTGGTTTTAAACTTTAGCAATTTCAAAAAATAAAAATAATACTGGTTTCTATGCCATACTCCAGATTTACTATGTTAACAACTCAGAAGTATAACCTAGAATTTAGTCTATCATTTAGATCGCATTATTAGTGTCTGTTACTATTAATACCTCCCGGAGCCCCAATGAATCTCTCTGAGTAGAAACACATATGTTTATCTGTTTCAGGCTGGTCTTTATTCCAGTACCCACTATTCTGTCCTCCAATCATGAGGGTTGATGCAGTATTTTAAGGGGAGATTATCTGAAAGGCAGCAATCAGAAATGCCAAATGACACAACAATGAAAAGCGGAGAAACTTAATATAGGATGTTGGGGCTGGAGAAAAGTGCCATCTAGTGGCACTAGAGGAGGGTTGGTTACTTCACAACTACAGAATAAGTTCCTGGAGAAAAATGTTTGATTGGGTCATTATTTGTTTGGCTGGATGATGTGTGTGTTTGTGTGTGTGTGTGTGTGTGTGTGTGTGTGTGTGTGTGTGTGTGTGTAGTCCCATTACAATATGTTATAAAGGTTAATAACAATATTGTTATAATTGTCTATAACAATTTCTTTGCTGAAGGGGAGCTCTGCTAGTGTTAATCAACTAACATTATACAATGTGTTAGTTTTTCATTGCAATAGCATACCTTAGGGTATCAACTTAAAAGAGGCTTTGTTTACAATTACAGCTTGAAAGTTTCTGTCCATCTTGGTATTTATTGTGCAGTGGATTAAAATAGGCCGTATCATGGTGAAGGATTGAGAAAGAATGAAGGTCCGTGCTAGCAGCTCCTTTTTTTTCCTTTTCTTCTATTTGGACCATAACCTGGGAACACAGCCTACATTCAGGGCAGGTCTTCCACTCTTAGGCAATCCTCTCAGGGAATACTTTCATGGATACATTTAAATTAGGCTTTGCTTCTCAATCCAATCAAGTTTGAAAATCAAAATAACTAACAAATAAAAGAAATTACTTGAAACCACATAGGTAGTCTTGAATGTATAATGCTTGGAAGCATAAGGCATACATTTTAGGCATCACTCAGATAGCAGTTTCATGTTTGCTAGTGTTGTTTGAATGGGAATGGCTCCTATAGCCTCATAGATTTGAATGGTTGGTCCTCAGGTAGTGGCACTGTTTGAAAGCATGAGAACTTGTGGCCGTTCAAGGAAGTATGTCACTGGGGGTGGACTTTGAGCTTTCAATGTCCCAATTGAGGCTCAGAGTAACTCTCTTCCTGCTGCTGAGGATCTGGATGTAAAACTACTCTCAGCTACTTCTCCAGCACCATGTCTGCTTGCATGTGGTCATGCTTTCTACTATGATGAGGATGAAATAAACCTCTGAAACGGTAATCAAGTCACAGTTAAATGCTTTCTTTTATAAGAATTGCTGTGGTCATGGTGTTTCTTCACAGAAATATAACACTGACTAAGACAGGTAGTCATTGGATTATTATTGCTTTTGTGAGATACAGGAAATCAAGTATCAGTAATGCCTAGCATATCAATGATAACTTTCTTCTCTTAGGAATTTTAAGAGGCACTAATTACAAACATGAAGTGATAATGACTGTGGAATTGGGTCTTGTTTTTGTTTGAGTTTAGTATTAACCTAAAACCCCAACAATTCCTCTAAAGTTTAACTAGAACATAATGTCTCAGTAAAGCAAACTATTGATTATGGTCTCAGGGATTTCATGCGGGGAGAAGGAAAAGAGATGAGGAAAAAAGAAAAATGAGCACAGCCTTAAAGTTGATAAAGCTTTATCTTGGGAAAGCTGTCCCAAGATGTCCTAAGATGTCATAAGTTTCTAGGTAAATATTTTAGCATAATTCTATAACAGGTATATGCCAAAGAGTCTAGACACCTCATTTCCAGTCATGAAATATACATCCAAGATTTGAGACTTAGAAGCATCACTGTAGCCTGAGCAGTGAGAAGAACCGGGTACCATCCCTTCCCAAGATATTCAAGAATTGTCTTCCTTCTGATGTCATGTCCAGAAGACACACCCTCTTCTGTATATAAGAATATACTTGCTCAGTGACTATTTCATAAGGAGTTAACTTGTGTTTCCCAATAGAAATTTATTTGATTTTCATTAAAGGGAAAAAAGGAATTTTGAAAAGATGGTTTGGCAGTTAAGAGTAGTGGATGTTCTTTCAGAGGATCCAAGTTTGGTTCTCCGTACCCACATGACAGTTCAAAACCTTAAGTCTTGCTCCAGAAGACCTGATACACTCTTTTGGCTTTTGCAGACACACTTGTGATGCACACCTAAACATGCATGCAAACACACTTATACATAAAAATAAATCTTTTTAAGTCAAAAATACTTCCTTTGATAAAAGCAATGCAGTAGATTCAATTAACTAAGCCAATTTCAGGTTTTAAAATATCATTTGTGTTTGAATATTTCCAAAGATCAAGGATACTAGAAACAGTGGTAACATTTTCTAGTAACATTTGCTTAACTGCACTGTAACTCGTGTCACAAAATGAGTACCACTATCATAACTGTGTATTTCCACATAAAAGATCCATGTTTTCAGGGCTGGGGAGATGATTCAGCAGTTAAGAGCTCATACTGTTCTTCTGGAGGATTCAAGCACCCACGTCAGACTGTTGTAGGAGCCAGTGGGCCGTGTCCTGCCACCTGCCTAGCTTAACCCCTGAAATAACCACACAGAAATTGTATTAATTAAATCACTGCCTGGCCCATTAGCTCTTGCCTCTTATTAGCTAATTCTTACATCTTGATTCAACCCATTTATAATAATCTGTATGTCACCACGAGGTTGTGGCTTACCAGGAAATATTCAGCATGTCTGACCTGGCAGCTCCATGGCGGCTCTTCCTCTGCCCTTCTTCCCAGCATCTAGTTCTGCCTACTCCACCTACCTAAGTTCTGCCCTATCAAAAGGCCAAGGCAGTTTCTTTATTCAACCAATGAAAGAAACACATAAACAGAAGAACCTCCTACACCACACGATTGCCTATAACTTCAGCTCTGGGGAATCCGATGTCTATTGTGACCTGCCACTGACCATGGCTGATGAATTGAAACTGAGCTCAAGATTCAACAGAACCAGGAACTTCAAGGCTAACTCTGCTCCAGAGTTCCTTTACTAGCAGTATATGAAATCTTTATTCCAGATAGCTCAAAATTCAAAGCAGGGACAGAGAAACATTGAAAAACATAGAGGAAATATTTTATCACTATCACCAGATGTGCTCAGGATACTGAAGGCCTCTGGATGAATAAAAGATGTTTGCATAGTGCCCTTTATCTTACTAAGCTGCATTGCTGAAGTGGGGCATCTTGCCCATAACATCCCATGGGCAGGGGAAGGCATTCCTCCCAGTGGAATAAACAAAGTTCTATGGGAACAGAGTTCATACAGCAGGATAGTGTACAAAAGTCTATCATATCTAGGTTATAGATGGCCTTTTCTGGCATCTGTAGACACTGCAATCACATGCACAATATAATTAATTAAAAATAAAGTATTTTTCTTTTTATATATCAAGCTATACATTTTTCTCTGCTCCCCTTCCTTCCTCTCTCCCCTCCCCTTCAACCCTTCTCCAAGGTTTCCATGCTCCCAATTTTCTCAGGAGATCTTGTCTTTTACTACTTCCCATGTAGATTAGATCCATGTATGTCTCTCTTAGAGTCCCCATTGTTGTCTAGGTTCTCTAGGATTAAAATTTGAAGGCTGATTTTCTTTGCTTTATGTTTAAAAACCACTTAGGAGTGAGTACGTATGATAATTTTCTTTCTGGATCTGGCTTACCTCACTCAGAATGATTTTTTTTGTAGTTTCATCCATTTGCCTGCAAATTTCACGAAGTCATCATTTTTTTTTCTGCTGAGTCCATTGTGTAAGTGTATCACACTTTCTTTTTCTTTTCTTCAACTGAGGGGCATCTAGGTTGTTTCCAGGCTATGGCTATTATAATTAATGCTGATATGAACATAGCTGAGCAAGTGTCCTTGTGGTATGATTGTGCATCCTTTGGATCTATGACCAAAATTTATATAGCTGGGTCTTGTAGATTAATTACCAGTTTTTTCCCATCCAAGTACTAACCAACCCTCCTTAGCTTCCAAGACCAGATGAGATTGGGCACATTCAGGGTAGTATGGCCACAGATAAATTCCCAGTTTTCTAAGAAATAGCCATACAGCTATCCAAAGGGGCTGTACCAGCTTGCACTCCCACCAGCAATGCAGAAGTGTTCCCTTTACCCCACAACCTCTCCACCATAAGCTGTCATCAGTGTTTTTGATCTTGGTCATTCTTACAGGTGTAAGATGGAATCTCGAAGTTGTTTTGATTTGCATTTCTCTGATGACTAAGGATGTTGAGCATTTCCTTAAGTGTCTTTCAGCCATTTTAGATTCCTCTGTTGAGAGTTCTCTATTTAGGTCTATACACCATTTTTTATTGGGTTATTTGTTCTTTTGATGAACAATTTCTTCAGTTTTTTGTATATTTTGGAGATCAGACCTCTGACAGATGTAGGGTTGGTAAAGATCTCTTCCCATTCTGTAGGATGTTGTTTTGTCTCGTTGACCGTGTCCTTTGTTTTACAGAAGCTTCTCAGTTTCAGGAGGTCCCATTTATTGTTTCTCTCAGTGTCTGTGCGCTGGGGTTATATTTAGGAAGTGGTCTCCTGTGCCAATGTGTTCAAGTGTACTTCCCACTTTCTCTCCTATGAGCTTCAGTGTGGCTGGCTTTATGTTGAGGTCTTTGATCCATTTGGACTTGAGTTTTGTGCATGGTGATAGATGTGGATCTATATTCATACTTCTACATGTTAATATATAGTTATGTCAGTACCATTTGTTAAATATATTTTCTTTTTTCAAAAATAAAGTACTTTTGCAAAAGAAATATGCTTTCAGCCAGGCAGTGGTGGCATATGCCCTTAATCCCAGCAATTGAGAGGTAGAGGCAGCTAGATCTCTGTGAGTTTGAGGTCAGTCTGGTCAACAGAGCAAATTCCAGGACAGCCAGCTACACAGAGAAACCTTGTCTTGAAATACAAATAAACAAACAAAGAAAAAGATGTTTTCTAATAATCTGTTGGAATCATCTTTCCCATGTGAAAATACATCTATGAAGGTGTAAAACTCACAAACTCTTAGCCATCAGAGAAATGCAAATCAAAACAACTCTGAGATTCCATCTAACATCTGTCAGAATGACCAAGATTAAAAACACTGATGACAACTTATGCTGGAGAGGTTGTGGCATAAAGGGAACACTTTTGCTTTGCTAGTGGGAATGCAAGTTGGTACATCCCCTTTCGATGTCAGTGTGGTGATTCCTCAGAAAGTTAGGAAATAACCTTCCTCAAGATCCAGTAATACCACTTTTGGGTATATATCCAAAGGATGCTCAGTCGTGCTACAAAGACATGTACTCAGCTATGTTCATAGAAGCATTGTTTGTCATATGCAGAACCTGGAAACAATCTAAATGCCCCTCGACCAAAGAATGGATAAGGAAAATGTGGTACATTTACACAATGGAGTACTACACAGCAGAGAAAAATAATGACATCTTGAAATTTGCAGGCAAATGGATGGATCTAGAAAACATCATATTGAATGAGCTAACCCAGACCCAGAAAGACAAACATAATATGTACTCACACATAAGCAGCTTTTAGACATAAAGCAAAGAAAAACCAGTGTGTAATTCACAACTCCAGGGAATCTAGACAACAATGAAAACCATAAGAGTGACATACGTGGATCTTATCTGCATGGGAAGTAGAAAAAGACAAGATCTCCACAGTAAATTTGGAATATGGGGATAATGGGGGAAGGTAGAAGAGGAGGGAAAGAAGAGAGGGGAGTAGAGAAAAATGTATAGCTCAATAAAATCAATAATTTTTTTTAAATTGCCACTGATAGTGGCAATTGAAGTCTATGTGTAAATATTCAAACGGAACACCATCACCATAATCACCAGTTATAAATCATTCAGCAATTTGAAACATTCACCATACCAATACTTTTTGTCATAATTGGGTTCATTTTATCTACCTCATGAGTTAAGGAGTACAGAACTTTTAGCAATGGGAGCTTAAACGATTCAGCAAAGATTAATGGGCCACCTAGGTGCGTTGGGAGTAGTTTGATAACGCTGTATTTATACACTTCCAGCGTTCAGTTTTACTAACATCATTTCAGATAGCAATTTTGTTTTTTCCCAGTTAAGGTGGATTGTGCTGTTTATTAAATAAGCCGTTGTAGGAGAGTTATTTCATAGAGTTCATCAGCACAAAAATATGTCAGGACATATGCTGGATGTTCAGTTTAAGTATTATTTCACTCTTAATCATACCATTTATAATGGTATCATCTTAGAAGAAATCCAACATGGACTCAAAATTTGATGACAGTTCTATAAAAGGATAATCACCTTCATTTTGCCATATAATATGTCAAAATCATGGACTATACCAGAATATCTGCTAAATATTTATTCATTTGTCCCACAACATGACAAACCCAGTTAAGAACAAAGGGTCAAAACTGGGGTTAAGTAAAGTTCCCTATTGGCCCATTTTACTGTTCTTCTGCTTCTTTTTTATTTTTTAAATGATTTTTATTGATCTCTACATTTTTCTCGGCTCCCCTCCCTGCCTCTTCCCTCCCCGCTTCAGAACTCACCAACAAAAAGTATTTCCCCTGGAATACTTGATGGAGTATTTCATACATATCTTTGTAAACTAGAATGCTAAAGACTGCTGACCAAAGGCCTCTTACAGTTAGCAGTTTTGTATCAGCAGAAACATTTGGTAATGAGATATTGATGTGTGGAGCTACAATATACTATGCATTAAAATGCATTAAATGCCCATGAATCTTGGTCATATTTCCAAGCTCATCCATTAGGCCCTTTATTTGGAAAGACTAGAGTACTAAAGATGAATAAAACATGAATCCACAATCTTTAACTTATTCCTTTATTTATTTATTGGTTAAGACTCTTAAATTGCTTTGGAATTTTAGTGGATATTAGGGTAAATTTAGGGAAAGGTTTAAAATTAATTTTTGGAGTACAATAAATAGACTTTATCCTGAACTTAGTCACTCTATTAAAAGCAGAGTAGAATTAAAAGATGCCCGTGTAAGGGCTAGAACAATGACTTAGCAATTATGAATACTTACTACCCTTGTAGAAGTCTTGGTTTCAATTCCCAACACCCACATGTCAGCTCACAGCTGTTGATAACCCCAGTTGCAGCTGATCCAACTCTTTTCCTGACCTTTGTGGGCTTCTGTATACATGTGGTGCACAGTATGCTTAGCCAGTTTTCTGTCACCCTAACACAAGCTAGAGTCATTTAGGAGGAGGGAACCTCTGGTGCAGGACAATCATCTGTATTCGGTCAATTATATTTTAAATAAACTCTGATTGGCTGATAGCCAGGCAGGAAGTATAGGCGGAAAAACCAGACAGAAAGTAGAGGTGGGGCAATGAGAACAGGAGTATTCTGGAAAGAAAGAAGCTCCCTCCCTAGTCCTGCCCAGATCACCGAAGAAGCAGGATGTGACCTGCCCTGCTGAAAAAGGTACTGAGCCATGTGGCTAACATAGACTAGAATAATGGGTTAATATAAGCTACAAGAGCTAATAAGAAGCCTGAGCTAATGGGCCAATCAGTTTATCATTAATATAGACTCTCTGTGTGATTTCTTTGGGACCTAATGACTGTGGGAACCGTGCAGGACAGAAACCCCAACAAGCAAACCCACATGTTACAAACCTCAACTGAGAAAATTCTCTAAACAGATAGACCAGTGAGCGATTCAATAAGTAGCACCCCACCATGATCTTTGCATCAGCTCCTGAGTTTCCTGCCTTGACCTTCCTCAGTGATGGAATGTGATGTCTAACTGTAAGCTGTAACAAACTATTTCCTTCCCAGGTTGCTTTTGGTCATGCTGTTGTTTTATCACAGAATAAAAACCCTAACTAAGACAAGGACACACACATATACATAAAATAAAATAAATAGTAAAAGTCAAAGTGATTTGTCTTTTCTGGCCATGGTGGTGTGTGCCAATGATCCCAGCATTTGAGAGGTAGATGTAGGCATATTTCTGTGAGTTCAAGGCAAGCCTGGTCTACAAAGGACAGTACCAGGACAGCCAGCAATACATAGAAAGATTTTATCTTTAAAAAACCTCAAAAACAAAAACCAAGCAAATAAAGTGATTTATTTGCCTTTTTTTTGCTTGCTCATAAAGTTTATTGACAACTGTTTAGTTCCAACACACAAACTGCACTTGAACCACAAGGGGGGGGGGTGTTTCAAACAAAGTAGACAGTTGAGGAAAACATCTTGCCCCTGAAGTCTGATCAAAAGCAAACAGTGCAGGGTAAGAAAGGGGATTTTGGTGGCAACGTTTTTTTTTTTCTTAACAGGTAAATCTATTCCGGTACATCTTTCCACTCAGAGCGTCTCGTCATCTCCATACATCACAGCAGCAGCATCTAAGCCTCTGGATAAAGAAATAGTGACTGACCTGGGCACTGTGGGTTGGCACATCAGACTCAATGTGCTTCCATTGAGTTTTCACATCTTTAAGCAGTTTATTACACTCATCCCAGACGCATGGGCAACTCCAGCAAATGGCAAAGAAACACCCATTTACTGTGCACAATTATTCTTTGTTGCCCACAGAACAAACTGACGGCTAAGATGGCTCCAAGTGACTTTAGTGACACCTGGTGTTTTCGAAGTCCCTAATCCCTTCTACACTTGCAAACCTGAAGTTTGAGCAGGCAAGCTTATCCTTAGGATGTCTGTGATTAAGGCAGCCCATGTTCTTGACACTAACTTTATTACATTGCTTAAAAGCCTTAAAGAAATTGCACATGTGCCACTGTACTTCGTGTGCTAGAGCTGCAGAGGAAGTGCTGCCAGGCCAGGGCAAGCCTGTAGAGAGCATTTCTAGTGCAGCTCCATCTTGTGCTGAGAACTGGGAATCACTGGCTTCATTTTAAAGATTTTGGCAACAAGCTCTAGAGAGATTTTTTTTATTTGTCTTTTTAAAAGATGTGTATATATACCCTGTCACCTATCGATCTATTATCTAAAATTTGTGACCTTAATATTTTGAGAGGACCCTAAAGCAAGAAATAACGAGTTTACAAGATTACGACTTTTCAATTAAAGTAGTTACAAATGAAGGACAAGGGCACATAAATAAACAAATGTTAAAAGAATCAATGAATCTTTTAAAATCATTATGGCTATTAGAGTCACTGTTGGCCATAAATTCCATTTTATTTAGTCAACAAATCCCTCAACATGAGTAGAAAATTTCCACAGTGGGTTTTGTAATGTAGTTCAAGAGACTTTCATATCAGAACCAGCTCAGCTGATGTTGTGGCCACTTTTAGAAATGATCAGGGATATTCAGAGAAGTATAGACATAGATAGGGCCATGTTCAGAAAAACTTTTTTCCTATGTGATAATTCCCTTATAAACATGCTAGACTTACTTTTCTGGGCATTTAAGATTCTCTTAAGAGGAAGCTAGGAGAGATGGCTCAGTGGTGAAAAGTACTTACTGCAGAGGATCTGATTTTGTGATTTACCTTCCACCTCTGGGAGATAATCAGGGACAAGAGCAACAGGCTGTATATTCTGGGAGTCTCCTGGACAGCAACTCAAAAGAGGGTTTTTTTGAGTCTCGTACTGGAGTTTTTGTTAGGTGGTCTTCAGCTCTTGGAGGAAGCATTATCATCCTAGATTAAAAGAAGTATATAAATACAATGAATTATATATATTATAGTTTTTTAGGTAAATGATTAATAGTATGAGTCCTTCTGGAATTCTCAGACATCCTTATTGTTATTTTCCCCACCTCCTTCCTTCTCCAACGACTACATCTACAGAACAGTCCCACACCTAACGCTCAGGGAACTTTACTGAAAGGGGTTTGGAAAGACTGTAAGAGCCAGAGAATTGAAAAGTTTACTGTGAGATTGTGTCTCCTAGTAACATCAGAAGCTATACCCATAAAGTCTCAGCAACATGACTTTCCAAATATGAATGAACAAGGATGACACCAACAGACATGCCAAACTGGATTGAGGAAAGCCCACAAGGCCTCATACAAATCAACCCTTTTATCAACCAATTATTTTTGTTTACATTAAAAAACCAGATAGTTACTGTAATTATGAAATTTCTCAAATATACATTCAGTATGTTCATATAAATACATATATGGGAAGAAAGCAATGTAAAAATATGTGTCAAAACTTGAAGCAACTAATTTTAATCTTCTGTGTTCTTTACTCATGTACATATGTTCACATGTGTGGGGCTGAATCAGCAGGTGGAGGCCACAGGTTGATGCTCTGTATCTTCCTTTATTGTTTCCCACCAAGCATGGCTCAGTGATCCTGTAGCTTATAGACTGGGCCAAAGAAACTGACCAGCAAGTCCCAGGGAGCTTCCTGTTGTCTTTGTCTAGACTGTAATAGCTGGACCTTTCTACTTCTCTTCCCCACCAAACTCCAAAGACATGGATCTGTCAAAAGTATAAGTACAGTAACTTTCAGCATTCATCTCTACCATACTAACAACATTGCAGTGGTACACATGACACTGATATCAGGGTCTGGATAAGATGCAGGCTTCCTGTGCATGCTTCCCTCAAGGGAAACGCCCAACATATAAGATTAGGCAACTGCAGATTTTAACATTTCTATGTCTAGTACCAGTATAGAGGTATTGGAGTTAAATGTTCTTGTTGGTATACAGACTATTAATAAACTCAAATTTATATGAATTATGTGTTATTCTTGCTTGTCTTCCTATTAGCACACTACTAAAGTGCTTTTCTGTTCAAACTTCTGTGAATAAGCTAAACAAAAGTAATGTCACGTGAAAGGACCACCATTTATGTGAATTTCTCCAATTTTGTCTTTTTATCTATAAACAAATGAAGACCCTAAAATGTTTAATGAACAAACCAAGAAGCCAAAGCCAGTTTAATATGCATGATGCTACACCTTTCATTTTCTTAGAAAAATTCAGTTCCTCATACTTCTTCATGAACTGCACAGCTACATACACATTTGTTGGAACACATGTAAGTAAATGTTGGGAGCTATAGATTCCTGGTCCATTGACTTTTCCGCCTGCAGCTGCTCTGAGCACAAGACCTTGATGACACACTGATGGGCCTGCAGCTGAAAGATCCCGAGAGCTGGGTGTGGCTAAGGATCCCTATATAAGCTGCCCCTGAGCACAATAAAGGGGGGCATTTGGCATTCTTGTATCAATAATGACCCATGTCCATGTCTCTCTGTCTGTCTGTGTATGCTTGTGATTTTAACTCTCCAGGCTTAGTTCCTGGCTCGCATATGGTCTTGTGACACAGGAGCTACAGGACCATCGAAATTTTACAGGACTGGTAGGGGTTTACAATTAAATAGTGATGTATTCATATGAGGTAACTGTAATAACATTTCTTTATGCTATTGTTATACATACTTAGTTTTGGTTGCCTATTCCCCCATCTTTTCATCTCTCCAATTGCCCTCCCTGCTACCTGTCCAAACCCTTCCATCTTCAGCATTCCTCTTCTGTATCACATCACATATCTTCTGTTTCTGTGTCCACTTCCTCCTTTAAAGTGAAGCCTCTATTGACTCCTTTCATGGATCCCTTTCTGGTCACTTGGCAACCACATACACTCTTTCCCTCCAAAATACACAGGTAAAACCGAGAAGCTAAGGTCTCCTTTGGGCATATATGCCTATTTCCAGGAAAATCTCGCCTTTTTATGGCTGAATAGATTAGATTGCATATATGTACCATATTTTCATATCTTTTGATGGGCATCTAGGCTGATTCCATTTCCTGCTCTTGTGAAATGAGCAGTAATAAATGTGGATGTGCAAGTGTCCCCGAGGTAGGATATAAAGTCCTTTGGGTGTATTCCCAGGAATTGTATACCTGAGTCAGAGAGCAGTTAAATTTTCGTGTTTTGAGACACCTCCACACTGGTTTCCTTAGTGGTTCCATTGGTATGCACTATTCTGGAAATAGTAATAATGTGTCACCACGGATGGTGAAAATACAGTGCTTCTCCGTGCTTAAATTATGGTATTTTGTCTTCTACTTCTGTATCACCTGTGCTGTATAACCCTTCTCAAATCTCTCTTTCCCTTAAGAATTGGACAATTGTCCATATTGGGCTTCATGGTCTAAGTTGATGATGATGACTGACCAGGTCTCTTTCTCCTTTCCCTTAAAGCTACCCTGTAAATGCTATCTTGGAGATTATTGATTTTCCCACAGCAGAAAAAAAAATCAAATCACGTATTTAATTGTGTGCTTTTATATGTATAATATCCAACTTATTTTAGAAATATTTGGGTTTTTATACTTCTATTATAAAGAAAACAAATACACAGAGTGAAAGAAAATATTATTTCTATAGCATTTTTTTTTACAATTTGTGTTCAAGCTACTTTTATGTAATATCAGAAACATCAAGACAAAGGGTTTCAGGGTTATTAAAACACAATGTACATTATAAATGAAACTGTACTACAATGTTATCTCAGGCATAAGAGATGGAATAAACTTAGGGAATTAGACTATCCAAGATCAAAGTCTGACTCCATTCTTTGCTAGCTATTGAAGCTTGGATTCCCCAAACTTCAGTCTTTCACATTCTTCATCTTCAAAGAGCCTATGTTTGTATTATATACATCACTAGATGATTGACAATAGAATAGGATAGCATATAAGAGAGTTTGCAAATGGAAAATTATACTTTATGAAACATTATGAAAGTGGAGACTTTCTGATAATTGTACATAATTAGCACCTAGTATACACACTGAAACAAGCTTCACTCAGTGGGGAAGTCATGCAAACATTTCAACTCTCAATGACAATGTAAAAAATTATTTAAAAACGAAGCAAAACATGAAAACTTTAGTAGGGAAAACCTGGAAAGACCCAATTTCTTAGACAGACAGCCATTAAAGGTGTTGCAATGATTTACAGATTACAGATGTATTCACTCTTCAGAAAAAGTTGTTAGTAACCTTATTTTCAACACTTTCAGCAGCTACCGAATAATCACATTAACTGTTTTTCAGGCATCAAGCATGCTTTAACAAGAGACGAGTAAAAGTCTGCCTCTAAATCACATTCAATGTGAACATGCACGAATGCCCACACAAAAAGTTTATAGCATGAGTTTCTTCAGATTCTTGACAGATTTTAACTACTATTCCTTGCCGGGCGGTGGTGGCGCACGCCTTTAATCCCATCTCGGGAGGCAGAGGCAGGCGAATCTCTGTGAGTTCGAGACCAGCCTGGTCTACAAGAGCTAGTTCCAGGACAGGCTCCAAAACCACAGAGAAACCCTGTCTCAAAAAA
>NW_004949214.1:490390-528871 GCF_000317375.1 Microtus ochrogaster | reverse complement strand
GTTTGTCCTCTGCTCCTGGACAACTGGAGCCCACACAGTGCAAGCACATCAAGAAATGGCTTGTCCCTGCTGGCTTCTTATCATTCAGGACTCGGCCTTCACTGATAACTCTGGGTGTGTAATCCTCTGTTTGATGTGGGATTTGTGTCGCTTTTATTGATTGATGAGTAAAGCTATTTGGGCCGATGACTTAGCATAGTCAAGTCAGGTGGGAAAAAGGAACAGAGATAGAGAGAGAGTAGGCAAGGTCAGAGAGATGCCTTGGAGCTGCTGCCTAAGAAGAAGGACACCCGGAACCATATCGGTCAGCCACAGCCTTCTGGCAATACAGAGATTAATAGAAATGGGCTAATTTAAGAAGTAAGAGGTAGCTAGAAATATATCAGTGTTGTAATTAATATTGTTTCTGTGTGATTATTTGGGTCTGGGTGGGCGGGAACTAATTGCAGTCTTTCTGTTTATTTCCATCAAACACAAATCCTAACATAACTTGCCTGGTTAATTGCTTTCTCACAGAGTTTTGCTATTCCACTATGGCGAGAGATCCAGGATCCCTTTCTGTCTTGTTCTTCATGCTGTTTTCACAGTGTTTGGCCAGTGCTTTGTATATACATCACTGGACGACTATTAGTAAATTGAAGGTATTTCTCACAGTCAAGAAAAGATAGAAATTTTACAACTGAGAAGAATGAAATAATACCCAAAATGATTCAAGATACTGAATATCTTGTTGCAAGCAGGCATCAGTACTTTTCAAAGCTCAATGACTATCAGAATCAGGTGGAAACAACCCACCCCAATTCTATGGTTTCTATTCAGAAGGCTTGGAATAGACTCAAATATCTTCAAGTTTAATAAGTACCAGCAGAAGTGTCAGAACTTGGTCAAAAGTATGATGAAAGTGAACAATACCTTGGGGAGCTGTGAGGGAGACTCCAGGAAAAAAAGGCAGAGGGCCTTTTACCTCAAACACAGTTTGGTTCCCTGGATTGCTCTTGAATGTGATTTAGGGCCTCCTGTGATAAACAATCACATTCAATTTATAAAACATGTTTATTCTTGTTGAATATCAGAATATAGCTATAGTACCCAATCTGGTTAGTGAACCTTGAATCTTGATATAGCCTTCTACCTTGCTTTTGTGCCTTCCTAGATACCATCTATAGTTTGTGCCAGGAAATTATGTTTAAATTGGTCTGTCCCAAGAAAGTTCTGGGAAATGGCTGGTCAGTTAATATTTAGTACTGGCTGGAGAGATGGCTCAGTAGTTAAGAGCACTGCCTGCTCTTCCAAAGGTCCTGAGTTCAATTCCCAGCAACCACATGGTTGATGGCTCACAACCATCCATCTATAATGAGATCTGGTGCCCTTTTGAGGAAGAAACCTGATCAGTCGTCCTCATCAACTTAGACCTTAAAACCCAGTGTAGACAATATGTGCCCACTGGAGTTTATTTACATTTTTCTGATCATACTTTTCTGAACTCAAACAGCCTTGTTTGGATCATTGCTTTCTCTGTTACACTCACATATAAAAAAAAGGACACTGGAACTGCATCAGACTGCAGCCCACCGCACTCTTTCAGGTCTTCAGGTGCCAGGTCTAGCAGACAAGATCTGCATAGGTTGGTGAAAAGTAGACAAGAAGATTTTTGATGAAGGGTTTCATGCTTGGAAAATTTCTGACTTCATTTATCAACGTTTTAATCCAAGTAATTTTATGACACTATGCAGAGTTCTGGGATAACTGGAAGGTCTTTATTGATGTAATTGATTCCAGTGCCCTGGCCATTTAATCCACCTGAGAACATAAGGTTCTTCTCCACCTGGGATCACTAAGCTCTAGAGAGTAGTCCTGTTTATTAGAAGGATTGGTGTTCTGTTTGATGTTTACTAGAAGAATTGGTGTTCTGTCTGACCCTTTTGTTTAGATGAGGCTGGTTCTGGGTAGTTGCTTACCAAATGCCCTAAAGATGGAACTCTTTAATGTCTTCCCTCTTATTCCTCTAACATGTCTGAGATGACACTTCACTGGCTTCTTCTGTAGGAGCCCCTTATTCTGGGTAGCTGAATCTTTACTCTTGCCTGTCCTAAACAGTGCAAGTTTAAGCACCATTGATTTAATGCAGTTACAGGAGTACTGAGGCATCTGCTGATACAGTTACTCTAAATAACTCCTTGGTCCTTCTCTCTACCTGAGACTGACAGGGTGCTTTTCCATATAGGATCTCAACTCCAGAGTATTCCTTGTAGTTAGGATATATTCAGAGTTATTTGCTTGTGTGGAGAACACTGGTGAAGGGTAGTGTCTTACTAAAGGTTTCCCCATGGTGGACACTCAAATCTCTCCAGGAATTGATGCAACTAACTCTACAACAGACTTGTTTCTTCATGCTGAACCTCAGATTCTGCATTGTAGATTAGGCACTCTCCTCTAATGTTATAGTAAAAGATGGGGAGGAAGAAATAAAGCATGTGGAATAGAGATGAAAGCATTTAGATGGGAAAGGCAGACTCAGTTCACTCAAAGTTGTGCAATAATGCTTTCTTTTCCTCCTCCCAACTTTATCCTGCAACTCCTCTTATACACTAAACAGTGGAACAAGACTTACCTAACGGATAGGTGCTTATGCATGGTTATTATGTAGTCAGTCCATGATATTGATGTCAGAGGTATTGCTGTGACTAAATAAAAGAGGCAAAGTGCAAGGAAGCTTTCTGAGGGTAGACTATATACCATTCACTGTACATCACTATTTTTAGACATTTATTTTAAAAAAATCTATCTTCTGATGTAAGTAGTGTTAGTGGATTCCTCCCAGCATGCCATTTAGTTGGAGGAAGGAGGCCACTTGTTCTTTCTGGCCGCCTGGCTAGCTTACACTCAAAATAACCACACAGAAACTGTATCAATTAAATCACTGCTTGGCCCATTAGCTCTAGCTTCTTGTTGGCTAACTCTTGCATATTAATTTAACCCAACTCCATTAATCTGTGCATTACAACGAGGCTGTGACCTATCAGCAAATTTTTGGCACTCTGTCTCTGGTGGCGGATCCATGGCACCTCCCTGACTCCACCCTTCTTTCTCCAGGCATTCAGTTTTCAGTCCTCCCTGCCTACCTAAGTTCTGCCCTATCAACAGGCCAAGGCAGTTTCTTTATTCATCAGTGGTAATCACAGCACACAGAGGGTATTCCCACAAGGTAGTACTATTCCCTTTGTATGAGGAGATAGTTTTAGACAGCAAAGTTCATGCTAAAAGAATTCTGGGAAGGAAGGTATCAACTTAATATTGATGCAATCTTGAAGGGAAATTTATTGACTAAATTGTAGAAAATGTATTAATAAAAAAGGGACAACTCTGAGAAAAATGTGACTCAAGTCAGGTTGATTCAAACATAGTATAAATGAATAAATGAGCAGGAAAAATCTGTACCACATCTCAAACGTCAAATAATAATTTTAGAAAGAAAATCATAATTAGAAAAACAACACATGATGACATTATAGTGATAAGTGATTCAAACAAAAATCATGTGGGAACACAGTTGGCACCAATTTCCACAGCAGGCACTGAGTTGTAACCACATTGACCAAGGACAGCTGGAAAATCAACAGTGGCATTAATCTTATTTCTAATATATGCTAAGATCCAAGTAAGAATGGCATGACTGGTTTAATTAATTTCAAGTATTCCTCATGATAAACATTCCTATAACATAAATATCCATACATTCATATGATCACACATTTCCACATACATATGTCTTCCCTTTTATTTCAACACCCAAGATCCTGGGAATGGATTATGGTGAATTTGCTGGAAGGTGAAGAAGTACAACCACACTTTTCAACAGATTCATTTTGAACCACATATATTAATTAAATCCTACTGAACTATGTTATCTCAACAAACTGATTTTCCATAGATTGCCAACAGATAAAAATTGATACTTTGATCCCTATTTTCTGTATATTTTCAATAACTTCTTAGAGCAAATGTGGATGTACAGGGGAATGTGTGTTAATCAGGAAGTACTTAGAACTGTGCTACTAAGCTTTTTTCCCCTCAACAGCTACTATTACATATTTGGTCACAGAAAATTTGGGCGAATATATGATAACCTGTATTTGTATTTTAAAAATACTGTCATTTAAAAATTACTACAAAATATAAAGTATCTGTGTGGATAATATATTTACAAGAAGTTGTATCTGTAGATTAAATACTATAAGATGTTGCTACAGTAATTAAAGAGTCAGTCAGCTGGAAGGCACAACTTGTTCATGGGTCAGAAGACTGGGCTTATTGTATTTATATAACATAATTATATGTTAATTTTCCCCAATCTAAAGACTCACTGCAATTCCAATAAAAATTACTCTTCTCCCTTCTTGATATGCTCATCTATTTAAAGATGCTTCAATCATGAACCAATTTCTGCCTCTCTATATATCATGCCTTCTGTCTCATAGCAATCACTTTCCTGATTAATGCATTTGCAAGGGTAACAAGCAGTTGCTAAGCCCAAGTCCCTTCAAAACTCATGGAAATAGTCTACTCTGAGCAAGTGTGTATTGTGCTTGACATCTCAAAGAGGGTCTTATAGTAGGCTTCCAAATCTCTTTCCCCCTTCCTCTTTCCTTGTCAGCATTAAGGCAGATACATGCATATATACATGCATGGCTAGTTCACCTTTTCTCCCTACAATCTTGCTCTATATTGAGTCTATCATTACAAGATCTCAAAATATAATTTTACATTTAAGCTCTGAACCAATTAAGACATACAAAAAAAAATCTATGAAAAAAAATTTAAAAATCTATTAAAAACAATACATCCTTAGTGACAGTGTCCTTTGCTTTACAGAAGCTTCTCAGTTTTAGTAGGTCCCATTTATTCAATGTTGCCCTTAATGTCTGTGCTGCTGGGGTTATACATAGGAAGCGATCGCCTGTGCCCATCTGTTGTAGGGTACCTCCCAATTTCTCTTCTATCAGGTTCAGTGTGTTCAGACTGACATTGAGGTCTTTGATCTATTTGGACTTGAGTTTTGTGCATGGTGATAGATATGGGTCTATTTTCATTCGTCTACAGATTGACATCCAGTTATGCCAGCACCATTTGTTGAAGATGCTCTCTTTTTTCCATTGTATACTTTTAGCTCCTTTATCGAAAATGAGGTGTTCATAGGTTTGTGGGTTAAAATCTGGGTCTTCTATACAATTCCATTGGTCGACTTCCCTGTTTTTATACCAATACCAAGCTGTTTTCAATACTGTAGCTCTGTAGTAGAGTTTGAAGTCAGGGATGGTAATGCCTCCAGAAGTTCCTTTATTATATAAGACTGTTTTGGCTATCCTGGGTTTTTTTATTTTTCCATATAAAGTTGATTATTGTCCTCTCAAGATCTGTGAAGAATTTTGATGGGACCTTGATGGGGATATGATGGAGGAAGGTCATTGGTTGATTAAATAAAGAAGCTGCTTGCCCTGATAGGTTAAAACAGGAGGGAGGAGTAAACAGAGCAGAATGCTGGGAGGAAGAGGAAGTGAGGTCAGACTCGACAGCTCTCCTCTGAGGGGCAGACGCCTCAGAGAGACACGAGATGCTCCACTCTTGCGGGCAGAGGCGAGAGCTCTGCTCTCTGAGGCACACACGATGAAGCTCCGACCCAGGATGGACGTAGGCTAGAATCTTCCTGGTAAGCGCACCTTGGGGTGCGACACACATGATTGGAAATGGGTTAGTCCAGGTGTGAGAGTTAGCCGAGAAAAGGGCTGGAGCTAAAGAGCCAAGCAGTGATTGAAAGAATGCGGTGTCTGTGTAATTATTTCGGGGCATAAGCTAGCCGGAGGCGGCCAGGGTGCTGGGGACTCAGCCCCGCCACTACTATTACTACAGGGATAAAATAATCCAAATTTAAAAAAAAAAAACAATACATCCATCCACTCTGTGTCGTTTAATGGTGATATTAGAGGCAGACTGGAGAGATAGTACTTTAGTTAAGAGAACTTGTGGTTCCATAAAGAAATTTATTTGGTTCCCAGCACCTGCACAGAAGCTTACAACCACTATAACTTCAGTTCTAGGGGATCAGATGTCTTCATGTAGATCATGCAGGCACCAGGCCTACATACACAGTGCATATATATGCATTCAGGCATTCACACATTTACATAAAATATGTCAGGACCAGCCTCAACAAAATGTCTCTCACCAGGGTAAGGGCATGGGGATTTAGAAATATAGTAAAGAACATGAAGACATGAATGAAAATAATAAACTAGAGAAACATAGTATAGTATCTGGAGCAAATTTCTATGAGTGTAGTAGGAGGCTGCTTGTATGTTCCAGGCAGCCCAGATTCGAAATAACCACACAGAAACTGTATTAATTAAATCACTGCTTGGTCTATTAGCTCTAGCTTTTTATTGGCTAACTCTTACATCTTAATTTAACCCATTTCTATTAATCTGTATATTGTCACATGGCTGTGGCTTACCAGCAAGGTTTGACATCTGTCTCTGATGGGGCTATAGAGCTTCTCTCTGACTCTGCCTTCTTTCACCCAGCCTTCAGTTTAGTTTTTCCCAGCTTAGATAAGTTCTGCCTTGCTATAGGCCAAAGCAGTTTCTTTATTCATTAACAAATAAAAGCCACACATAGACAGAAGGACCTCCTACACCACGTCAGTACTGAAAATTCACCCGCATTTAATTTCCTACTGCTTAAAATACCCCTGTCTCCAAAAACGTAGGAGTAAGACAAAGGACTTTTGTTTGAGGTAGGGACAAACTATTTCTCTATTCCTGGAGCACAAGGTCTGACAATAAGTCACACTAGTTGAAAATAACCTTGAGAGAGCAGAACTGTCTGATTAACAACTAGGTGAAACCTTTGTCTGAGGTAGAAGCACAATAACCTTGAAGGAACTAGAAACAAGTCCCAACTCTCTGACCTTTGGTCAGCATGGAAATAGGCCTTTTTGGCCTACACAAAGATATAATAAATAAGTATTTGATAAATGCTCATATTAGAGAGGGCTTGTGGCTGAGCCAGAAGGAAAAAAGTTTTTTATTAAGAAAACCCAAAATTGGAAAATATATTGACCTTATGATGCAGCATGAGACAGTCAAAGAAGTGAATGTCCTTTTTAAAGAGTCCTATCTGTGTGTTTGTGTTTGTGTGTGTGTGCACATCATACATGCATAAGATGCTGCAATCAAGAACTGAGGAATGGGGACATTGCTTTTTTATATGATGGGAATGGCCAGACTTGTGTGGCTTCATTAAAGTGTCAGGGCTTAAGGCTCTTGTCTATGTGGTTTCTACTATCCCTGTTCTAGTGCTGTTCATGAGCCCCTGTTAAGAACAAAGCAGATAAAGAAAGATGCAGATTCATTATTATTGTGCCCACAGGGACATTTTGGGAAGGTTTCAACAGATGTTTTTAGTATTCTGTATATCACTTCTGTGCTGGATAGTTTTATGTCAACATGACACAAGCTTGAGTCATTTGATAGATGGGAACCTCAATTGACAAAATGCCTCCTTAAGATTGGGCTCTAGGACATTTTATCAATTAGTGATTAATGGAAGAGGGCCCAACTCATTGTGCGTGGTGCCATTCTTGAGCTGGTGGTCCTGGGTTCTATAAGAAAGCAGGGGAAGCAAGCAAGGAGAAGCAAGTCAGTAAACAGCAACCCTCCATGGACTCTTTGTCAGCTCCTGCCTCCAGACTCCTGCTCTATGTTAGTTCCTGTTTTGACTTCATTCAGTGATAAACAGTAATAAGTAGTATAATACAAATATAACCCTTTGCTCTCCAACTTGCCTTTTGATCATGTTGTTTCATCACAGCAAGAGTAACCCTAATTAAGTCTTATAAGGATTGCTTTTATGTGGCTATGATAAATTTGACCAATATTGACCCTCATATGCTTGTATATCTGAATATGTGTTTCAAAGTTGGTAGAAGTTTGGCAAGTATTAAGAAATGTAGACATGTTGGAGGTGCTCTTTCTTTCTCCCTCTCCCTCGTGGTTGTAGATCAGATATAAGCCCTCAGTTACTGTTTCGATGCCATGTCTGCCTTTCTGTCCTTACAGTCCCTGTCATGCTGTTCATGGTTTCTACTACGTTCTGTAACTGTGAGCCCAAATTAAATGCTTTCTTCTACAAGTTGCCTGGTGATGGAACATTGTTACAGCAGTAGAAAGGTAACTAAATACAGAGAAAAGGGTTTATTTGGCTTACACTTTCTGGTTGGAGGTTGTTTGACCTGGAACCACAGTCAACCCCCCAGCTATGGAATGCCAGTGCCCTGAACTGTGGCAAGCATCGTTTTACTTAGGTTTTTGTTCTATTTAGTATGAAAAAATGCTGTGTAAGTGGTTTTAAAGGAGCAGGGTTTTTTTTTTCAGCTTTTTCAGCCTCTAGATGGATACTCGAATCTAACTCTGGAATGCCAAAGTGTTGGTGGTTGTTTTTACTCTTTACTCTTTTGGCTTTTTCTGGGGGGAGCACCACCCAGTTCCCAAATAAATCACATACAGAGGCTTGTTGTTTCTTATAAATGCACAGCTTAGCTTGGCTTGTTTCTAGCCAGCTTTCCTTTACTTAAATTATCCCATCTACCATTTGCCTCTGGGCCTTTCCTTTTCTTACTTCTGTGTATCTTACTTTTATTCTTACTCCATAGCTGACTGTGTGTCTGGGAGGCTGGATGGTTGGCCCCTAGCATCTTTTTCTCTTTGTTCTTATGCTCTTTAATCTATTTTCTCTCTTTTTCTCCTATTTATGCTCTCTGCCTCCCAGCCCCACCTATCCTTTCCCCTACCTTGCTATTGGCCATTCAACTCTTTATTGGACCAAACAGGTGTTTTAGACAGGCAAAATAGCACAGCCTTGTAGAGTTAAACAAATGCAATATAAAAGAATACAATAAGAGCCTGGAGAGATGGCTCAGAGTTTAAGAGCACTGGCTGCTCTTCTTAAAAGTCCTGAGTTCAATTCCCAGCAAAAACATGGTGGCTCACAACCATCTGTAATGAGATCTGGTGCCCTCTTCTGGCATGCAAGCATACATTCAGGCAAAATACTGTATATATAATGAGTAAATAAATAAATCTTTTAAAAAAGAATACAGCACATCTTTGCATCGTTAAACAAATATTCCACAGCATAAAATAATATAACGCATCTTAAATAATATTCTATAATACTAACTCCAGTAGGTTTCATAGAATCCAAGGGTTGGATAAAGTTTTGAGTCCATCTGGTTATCGGGGTGCTGAATGTCCAGATCTACCCTTTATTCCTGTAGTCATAAAGCCACAGTGAGATCATTTAAGCAACTCAATTCATAATGAACACCAATTTTCACCAGTTTCCATAGCCAAATTTCACTCAGATATTCCTCCTCTAAGAAGACTCACAGAAAACAGAATATCCCAATTGGCTTTGAAGAAGAGAAAGTCAAAATAAAGCAACTCTAACAGATGTGTAAAACATGACAAAGTAACACAAAAATACGACATAACTGTAACTCATGGCATGACCTATCACCATCCAATTTCTGTGTAAAGGAATAAGGAATTACAGAGAGAGCTGAAATGTCTGAGAAAGAATTTAGAGTTTTATTGTTTAAAATAATTAGTGATCATATAGAAGAAGTAAATAAACCAGTTCAGGAATTAAGGAAATCTATCCAAGTTCTTGGCAAGACAGTCTCTAAAGTGAATGTAACAAACTAGAGGAAAAAGTTTAAAATATAAAGAAAAACTTTAGCAAGGAGATGAAACACTGAAAAAAACCAGAAATATGAGAAATGAAGGAGACAGCCAATCAAATAAACAACATTATATTATTATTTAGTAGAGAGGACCATGCAAAAGGATGCATTTCAGGGATAGAGGACAAAGTCAAGCAATAATACAAGCAGACATAGGTAAGGGGGAAATTAAGGGTCATGAATAATAATTTTATGAAGTCTGGAACACATTCAAGAAGCCAAATCAGAGAATTCTTGGTGTATAAGAAGGACATAGATAAAATCAAATAGAATAGACAAACTATTTAATAAAATTATAGCAGAAAAGCCAAATGTAAAGAATGATGTGGGTTTTGGGGTAGGTTTCCAAATACAAGAGCCATGTAGAGGTGCAAATAGACATGAATAGAGAAGAAACACTCCCATGACATGATATAGTCAAGAGGTCTAAAATACAGAAGAAAGGATCCTAAAAGCAGGATGAAAACAATGATAAGTCATGAAGGCAGAAATCTCAGAATAAACCTGACTTTTCATCAGAAACCAGAAATGCATGGAATAAAATAGTTCAGTCTCTGAAAGTAAACAACACTGAACCAAGAATGCTATTCCCTGCAAAGCTATCTTTGCAAAATTATGCAAAGAATACCACAAATTAAGGTGATCTATAAAAACCAAGCTGGAACTGATTGAGGTTCTTAATAGAATACTAAAGAGAGAGGAAGCCGAAAACTAGCCTTCTTCATGGGAATACACAAAAGCCTACACTCTGAAACTACAGAAAAACTAGATGTGAGAAGAAAACAGCCATTTCCAGCACAGCAAGGCAGGTTATGTTTGTGATTGCATTAATTTCCTAAGGCTTGCTTGCACAACCTTTTTCTGTTTATCATTTGCTTGTTCATTTATTCCTTTGTTTTCTTAAGACAGAATCTCACACTGTAAATAAGACTGGCCTAGAGTTAACTTTGCAGCCCAGTCCTGCTTCAAATTCCTGGCAGTCTTTATGCCTTTACCTGTCAAGTGTTGGAGTTTACAGGCATGGGCCAGCACCACACCCAGCATGTTCATGGATTTAGACAAGAGATTTATTTTCTTTATTGTTGTTGGTTTTTGTTTGTTTGTTCTTTGATTTTTCAAGAGGGTTTCTGTGCACAACCTTGGCTATCATGGAACTTGCTCTGTAGATCAGGCTGGCCTTGAACTCACAGAGATCTGCCTGCAGTTGCCTCCTTAGGGTTAGGTTTAAAGGTATATGCCATCACTGCCTGGTTTTTTTATTCTTAAGTATAAAACAAAGGTTAGGAATATGACACTTAGATCTATTCAGGGCCCTGTTTCTGCTTGCCATAGGTGGAAATGCTACCATAGCTCTTTTGGTTCTAGTGGCTTCTCCTTTGCTTAGTTTGTGATGATGTTACCACAAGATTTGCCTTCCTCTTCACACAGCCTTTGTCCTTGGTGTATCAAATCTCTCTCTGTTTTCTAATGGCCCAGTAGTTGGATATAGAGACCACTCATTTGGGAGTACATAATTCCACAGAACATGATGAAGTATGCAAGATAGCAAGCTGGCATCAGAGAAAATGCAAATCTAAACAGCTCTGGGATTCCATTTTACGCCTGTAAGAATGGCCAAGATCAAAAACACTGATGACAACGTATGCTGGAGAGAGTGTTGGATAAAGGGAACACTTCTGCATTGCTGGTGGGAATGCAAGCTGCTACAGTTACTTTGGAAATCAGTGTGGCAATTTTTCAGAAAATTAGGAAACAACCCTTCAAGTTGGGAGCATAGGCCCCAGCCCCTTGCATCTATCCCAGCCTCAAGGCCTGGTCTGGACTCCAAATCCCAGCAATACTCCTCAGGGTATTTAAGTGATCCCCCAAAAGAGGAACACGTGGTCTCCTTTTCTGCTGGCCGGGGGTCATGTTTCTGCAGCTTCCCGATTTCCCCTTTGGGGCCACCCAAGAGTGCAGAACTCCCATTAAACCTGGATATTTCTTAATTTGGCTTGTTTTGATTTGGCTTGATTGGGAATTTTTGCGTTGGCAGGGAGCTCGTGTTATATTCCATGTTATATAATCGTGAAATATTCCTAACATTTTGGAGGTTCCACAGAGCTAGGGTAGGCCTTTTCCACGTGGCAGGCCACTTGTTGAAAGGCCCCTAGTCTACAATTCGAGCTCTCTACACCAAGCTTAAAACCGGCTTCTGGGCTACAGCGGCTGCATGTTGGTGATTCCCTTTTCTTGTCTATGCTATAGAGTTTTGGAGGGACCCATTTGTACTTATTTTTGTTGTTTTTGGATTCCTGTTGAATTTGTGAGCTCATGCCAGGAATTCGAGTCCCAGGTTGCAGTCAATCCCACAGGACCAGGCTTGGCTGAGGCAGAGATCTGTTTGTATTGGGACTCCAGGCAGAGATCTGTTTGTATTGGGATGCCAGGCATTAAATCTCCGTGCCCCCTTTTGGACCTAAGAGCCAGTTTGAAAGGATGCGCTGAAGTGGACTAGGCCATGTGATTGAGCATAGACTTTAAAATGGGCACTTACAGTTCAAAGCCAGGTCCGCTATTGCCCCTGTAAGCCTCTTACAAAAATCTTTTTATATTGAGTCTGTCTGATACAAATGAACCTAGCTTACATATATATGTCCATGGTTTTTGGGCTCTGCGCTCTCACCTCCCTGCCCCCCTTAGTAACCAGTGTCTCTGGCAGCACCATGCTGCCAGAGGCACTGGCCCCTCCCCCACTCCCTCAAGCCCACACTTCCCAACCCCCTCCTGAGGAGCAACATTCTTTCCCCTCCCTTCCCCAATTCAGAGGTTCAAGGTCAATTTCAACCTTCCCCTCCCCCTCCTACCTCAGGGCTCCACTCCTGGACCCCTTCTGCCTACTGAGCTAGCCATTCCCATGCTCCCTTTTCTCTTCCAAATCTCTCTCAGGTAGAATAGCGTCTAGGTTCCTTTTCTACTAATCATTCTGCTTCCTCAGTCAGTACCAGATATTAGAAAAGAGTTCAAAAAAGGTTGAGGATGGTCCCCAAACTCCTGTACGGGAATTGGTGAACAGGGCCTTTAAAGTTTTTAATGCCAGAAAGAAATCAGCTGAGTCTTCCCGACAGACAAAGCTACAACAATCTACAGGCCCAGGCCTAAGGTCACAGGAAGGGGGACAAGGGAAGTCAATCACAGGGCTCTATCAAGTGTGGCCTAAATGGTCACATGACACCATATTGCACTACACCTGCTCTGAGGTTGTGCCCTAACTGCTAGCAACCTGAACACTGGAAAACACAATGCCCCTGTGTGGGCTTGTCCTCTATGCCAAGCCATGGAGGTCCAGCCTCATTACCATTGGCAAGTGAAACTATGCCAGCCTTACAGAGGATTGACACTGCCTAGACTTGGTATATCCCATAACCCTCTCCGAGCCCAGGGTCATGTTACAAGTGGCGGGTAAGTCCATTACTTTTATTCTCACTCAGGCCTTAAGTTTCCCTCACCAATTTCAGCTATGGGGGTAGACGAGACCAGTTTCTCCCCACTTAAAACTTTGCCACTGCCCTATCATCTTGTAGGACATTTTTTTTCTCTTTCTTTCTTAGAGATACCAGCTTGCCCAGCACATTTACTGGGTGGAGATATGTTACGAGCTGGGGGACTTCAGCTCCAGGTTCTTTTTGAGTAATATCTATGAGGACTCTGTGCCCTTCTCCCCAGAGAGTGATAAGTGACCTGACCAAGCAAGAGAATTATCTTTATAATGATTCTTTACTAGCAACTTCAATATCCAATGCATCAATGGGGGTTACAATCTCAATAGGTATGGGGGATTGATAATGGGCAACACACAGGCACTTCAATATCACAATTATTAATCCTACTAAGCCTAATACATAAAACCAATTCATAACCTTAATCTAACTTATCACTTATTCATAAAATACTTCTTAACCTTAATACAACTTATCCATTACTATCTATAAAACACTTCTTAACCTTAACTTATCCATTAATTATCTATAAAACACCCCTTAACCTTAACTTATCCATTACTATCTATAAAACCTTAACTTATCCATTAACATTTCCTAATCTTATCCATAAAATATCTCTTAACATTTCACACACTAAACATATGTATTAACACGTCTGTGCTCTTCTCTTAACACCTCATACACACATGAAATAGCATCGTACGACCTGGTATTCCCTGGCTTAAAAATGGCTTTTTGAATTTCTTCAGGCTGGGCTCTTGTCCGCACTGGGGGCTGGGTCGTGTAGATTGACTCTTGACCCCATAGTCTGTGCTCGGGAGATAAGGTTCCGATGTCCTGATCCAGGCTGGTAGGGGTGCTGGATCAATCCTTGACAGCGTAGTCTGTGGCCTGATGCTAATCTATCTCAGAATGTAGGGCCTTTGGACTCGGCTTTTTGGGTGACCGAGTCTCGGGGGACAAGGCTTTTAGTTCTCTACTCTCAAAGACGAAGCTTTGCTCTCGGGATGGCAAAGTGTTCTGAAAGGCAGAGTATCTAGACTGTTCTTGGGAGACAGACCTTCAATGTCCACTCTCAGGAATGAGGCTTTGCATTTGGGATGCAAGGCATTAAATGTCTGTTTTCGGGAGATGAAGCTCTGTACTCAGGAGAAGGAGCATTAAATGTTTAGGCATGGCGTTTAATATTTCTGCTTTCCAGGAGGCAGGCTAGGAGGATCTCTCTCTGCAAGGCTTGGTTCCCAGGCCATTGTAAGAAGTGAGATAACCGTCCTGCTTCAGCCACCTCTTTTAAGTCAGTTTGAAATTGCCCCTCGTTTGATCCTTCCGATAACCAGGTGTCCTAGGTTATCAGTATTGACTGACCACAGAAGGGTGGGGGTCCCTCTTGTGTGGCAAGATTACTTTGTTACCACAGTTGCTGGGTGCAGCCCCCTCATTTCGCAGGGCCAGATGGGTGCGGCAGCCTTCAAGCGGGCAAATGTTCTCTTAATATTTCACCTTAGTAATTTTCCACACCACACACAAGAAGAAATGCTTTTACATTACACCAAGGTACATTCATTCTTATTCTATAAATTTCCAAGATTTTATTTTACAGGTTCACTCCTCCTGCCAGACGTGTGTTCAGGCCAACCCACAAGGAGCTCTCCACATACACCAGCTTCGTGGACACCACCCAGGCAAAGATTGACAGGTTAATTTTACCCATATGCCTCCTCATAAAAAAACTCTGTTATCTCTTAACACTTGTGGACACTTTTATAGGATGGATAGAAGCATTTCCAGTCTCCAGGGAAACAGCAGGTGTGATGGCTCAGGGTCATGGAGCTCATGTCAGAAGCTCTCAACATCTCCTGGTCAATGGGATTCATCAAACAACAACTAACCAGGCTCTCCTTTGAACTCAGGTTATCTTGGCCCTCCCTTCTCCCCATTGCCCTGACTTGTCTCAGGGACAGCCATCCCATGTTCCCCTACGGGCCTGAGCCCCTTTGAGTTGCTTTATGGGAGACCCTTTCCCATCACCTCCCAGTCCAAACTCCTCCACTGGTGGGTACCTACCCTACCTCTCCCTTTTAAGGCCCCTTCTTTGCTCACACACTGACAGTTGTCTTTCTGCCACCACACCAGTGAACCCTAATGCCACTAAACCTGCCCCTCTCTCCCCAGAAGACAGAATACTCCTCAAACAGTTAACTCCTAGGTTTCTTGAACATTGATGGACAGGACCTCACACAGTAATTAATCCTTACCACCCCCTCAGCTGCCAAGCTCTTGGGACACCCATGCTGGTACCAACTCTCCAGGCTCAAGGGGGCACCTACTCAAGACACTTGGTCTGTCCAGCAGACAGGACCTTCCATCCTCCTGTTTTCCAAGATGCCACAATGAAGGGCCTACCTGCTCCTCATTCTGGCACACTCATCTTTAGCGATAACAATATTTTTTCTAGACACCTGCCTTCTTATCTCCTCCAAGGAACAGATGCCTGCCTTCTCCAGGATGTTAGTTCCTGGGATGCCTCTCCAGCCACACCTCTCGCTAAATGTGGACACCTGGTCCGCAGGAAGTAGTCAGATTTGAGTCTATGCCCTTTGTTCCCAAAGAGATCCTAAGTGTTTGTCATAATTATCATCCCAATTTTCTGTCACCCCTATATCCAAAGAGTCTGGAATGTCAAGTTAGGAGCATAGGCCCCAGCCCCTCACATCTATCCCAGCCCCCAGGCCTGGTCTGGACTCCAAATCCCAGCAGGCTAGGTCCACACCCCAGGGTATTTAAGTGATCACCCAAAAGAGGAACACATGGTCTCCTTTTCTTCCTCCCCGGGGGTCGAGTTTCCACAGCTTCCCAGTATTCCCTGTTAGGAGCCAATTTCCTCCTAAAATCATTGCAGGAACCATCACCCTGGGGAGTCTACAGAGAACCCCACACCCATAATTGTGTTAGGAATCGTTCTATTGACAGAGCCTACCCCACACTCAAATTGGCTGATGGAGAGCTATCTGTTAGTGGAACCCACCCCACATTCCAAACTATCTAGGGAACTAGGTGTGGCAACTCGCGTGACCTGGCCTACGTGACCAACACGGACTACAGTGACCAACGTGAACCACGCGGCAAGAGCTCAGGCCCCTGTGCCCATCCCCCAACTCCTTACCCTATATAAAGCTGTACCCCATCTCTAATAAACGGAGGCTCTGACAAATGTAGCATGGCCTCCTTCTTGTCTCCTAGACCATTTATCTTACAGATAGTGCCTCTCCGGGAATAACTGAACTGCCAGACTGGTTACTAACCCTAGACTAAGTAACCCGTCAAGGCAACCAAGAGTGCAGAACTCCCATTAAACCTGGATATTTCTTAATTTGGCTTGTTTTGATTTGACTTGATTGGGAATTTCTGCTTTGGCAGGGAGCTCATGTTAGGAAATATTACTAACACAACCTTCCTCAAGACCCAGCAATACCACTATTGGGTATATACCTAAAGGATACTCAATCATACCACAAGGACATGTGCTCAACTATCTTCATAGCGGCATTGTTTCTCATAGCTAGAACCTGGAAACAACCTAAATGCCCTTCAACCAAAGAATGGATAAGGAAAATGTGGTACACTTACACAATGGAGTACTACACAGCCATAAAAAAATGACATCTTGAAATTTGCGGTCAAATGGATGGATCTAGAAAACATCATTTTGAGTGAGGTAACCCAGACCCAGAAAGACAAATATTATATGTACTCACTCATAAGTGGTTTTTAGACATAAAACAAAGAAAACCCAGAGTACAATTTGCAATCCCAGAGAACCTAGACAACAAAGAGGATCCTAAGAGAGACATACATGGATCTATTCTACATAGGAAGTAGAAAAAGACAAGATCTCCTGAGTAAATTGGGAGTGTGGGGATCATGGGAGAGGGTACAAAGGAAGGGGAGAGGAAGAGAGGGAGTGGTAAAAAATATAGCTCAGCAAAAACAATTTTGAAAGCTGGATATGATTAGTTATAAATACATAAAATACACACAGAGAGAGAGGGAGAGAGAGAGAGAATCACTGAATTTTGGGGGCCTGTTAGAATTTGGAATATTAGTCTTTCCTTTTCTGTGTTAGCAGGTTTTACCTATAACAAATAGCTACTCTTGCAAATATACAAATGACTACAATTTTAAGCTAGGGAGTATAATTATTCTGTATTTCTAAAATAAGAAAGACATTAACCACAGAGCGGGAAGAGAAAATTTTTATTGGGGTGGGGAGCACTATCTGGAAACGCGTCCACTAAATTTAAAACATTACTATCAAGTTTTTCTTGGGGGAGGGACAGGAAGACAAGAGAAAATATTACTAGGCAGTGGTCTCAGCCACTGTTACGTTTCCTTTCCTTCAGGATGTTCCAGTGGGTTCCTTGCCCACCCAAGACTCCCATGATTAGAGGCTAGGTGTTCTTTGGTTTTGAGAATTTGTGAAGGGTGGGATTTTCTCATCTTTCCTCTAGGCCTCTCCTTGGCTTATGATGAGACAGGAAGCAGCCTACTTTGCGGCCAAGTTGAACTTTTCTCACCTCTATTTGACCACCCTTATTTGGATGGTCTCTAAATGGGAACCGCTGTGTGTCATACCAGTCATATCACTGTGTGTTTCTCAGAAAAGTGTGTTACCTAACACGTGCAAGAGTATTGTGAGAGCACTCTGTGCAGGTGCAGATTCTGTTAAGCTGGAGTAGCAGTCGCTCTTTCTCAAGGGTGGCCCTTCTCCTTACTGTGATTTTAAAGCTTACTTTTTCTGTGGCACTAGGTTGATTCCCACAGCCTCTTGCATGTCAGGCAAGTGCTCCACTTTGTAGACCCTCCTCTATCACCACTGCTTAACTACATAGTCTCAGCCTTTTGGGTTTTTGAGGACCAAGCCATTCTTACCACTGCACGCAGCTATAAATTACAATAGGCATGGTCCCCCATTCCTTCCTACTTCTGCTTTATCAGTACGGGGCTCACATGTGTACTACCAGGCTAGGTACACAGGGATTTAAGAAATCAAACAAACAAGCAAACAAAAAACCAGAAAAACACATATTCCCAAACCTCATCATAGGAAAGGGCTTAGTGTCTGTTATGCAAACTTTTTTTTTTCTAGAAAGAGGTGGACAAATAACTAGTTACTGCAAATAGGTACTGTGGAGGACCAGCCTCCACAAAAAATACTTCTTACCAGGTAGGGGTATGGGAATTGAAGAAATATAAGTAAAGAATATGAAGACACATAAAAACAATAGGACAGAAAACATAGAACGCATCGGGAGGGCAGTCCAGTAACTGAAATCCTGAAATTCTCCTGCATTTGTTTTTCCACAGCTTTTATACTCAATGTAAACTGAGGGAGAAGATAACAAAAAACTTTATTAACATGATACAAAAGATAACTCATACAGTCAACTAAGTCTGAGACATCCAACATTAGCATTCTGTTGTCTAGGTTGCAAGATGCCCCAAGTCATATACTCTAGGTCACTGAAGACTGCTGGAAACCACCCTTCCCTTGGTGACCTCATAGTTACAAAAGAAAGAATCAGAAGCACATATGCATATCTTGACCACCCATCAGGATGGCATCGAGCTATCTTAACTTCAAAAGAACCAGGCAACCTCCTGAGACAGAAGGTGCAATTAAGCCTGTCAGTCTCCAAACTCTCTGACCTTCTGACTGAGGTGGAAAT
The DNA here is from genome assembly GCF_000317375.1 of Microtus ochrogaster. Taxonomy (NCBI): domain Eukaryota; kingdom Metazoa; phylum Chordata; class Mammalia; order Rodentia; family Cricetidae; genus Microtus; species Microtus ochrogaster. Next base: position 509,864 of record NW_004949214.1, on the reverse strand, counting down.
GGGCCTAAATTTTTCAGCCTCCACAAGGTACCAATAACTGGAACAAAGAAATAATTCCAATAAAATGTAACCTGGATAACCAGTGGGTTTTATTACAGCAACATGGGTGAAGGATTACTTACAGGAACTTTGGCAATTTATGCATGGCCATAAACCTTTATCCTCCAGTAACTGTTAACTGTCAACATAAATCCTTTGGTAGAGGAAGGGCCTCGTGAGCTCCCCTCTTTCTATGACAGTAAGTTAATAGGCACAATCTTTTTTTCTTTTTTAAAATTGATTTATTTATTAAGCTCTACATTTTTGTCTGTCCCCCTTCCTTCCTATCTCCTCCCCTTCACCCCTCTCCCAAGGTCCCCATGCTACCAATTTACTCAGGAGATCTTGTCTTTTACTACTTCCCATGTAGATTAGATCTATATAAGTCACTCTTAGGGTCCTCATTATTAGGTTCTCTGATAATTGTTCTTAATATATATACTTTTACTATGTTAAAGTTGAAACCCTTTCCTTTTTATTTCAACAAAAGGGAAAAATGTTGTGAGATATTTGATTATACTGCCCTTTCTCCTTAACTATCACCTCCCAGTCCAAACTCCTCCACTGGTGGGGTACCTACCCTACCTCTTCCTTTTAAGGCCCCTTCTTTGTTCACACGCTGACAGTTGTCTTTCTGCCCCCACACCAGTGGACCTTAATGGCCCTAAACCTGCCCGCTCTCCCCAGGGGGCACAGTATTCCTCAAACAGTTAACTCCTAGATCTCTTGAACCTCAATAGACAGGACCTCACACGCTAATCCTCACCACCCCCTTGGCTGCCAAGCTCCTGGGACACCCATGCTGGTACCATATCTCCAGGCTCAAGTGGACACCTACTCAGGACACTTGTTCTGTCCAGCAGACAGGACCTTCCACCCTCTGGTTTTCCAAGATGCCACAATGAAAGGCCTACCTGCTCCTCATCCTGGCACACTCATCTTTGGTGATAACAATATTTTTTCCTAGACACCTGCCTTCTCACATGCCCCAAGGATCAGAAGCCTGGCGTCTCTAAGATGACAGTTCATGGGATGCCGTTCCAGCCACATCTCTTGCTGAGCATGGATGTTCCCCTTCTCCCCTTCTCCACATCATTCCATGCCTGCAGGAAACAGCCAGACTTGAGTGAACACCCTTTTTTCCTATGAGAGCCTAACTGTTAGTCAAAATATCACCTCAGCTTCTTGTTACCCCTTATACAAACAGTTTGGAATGTAAGTCCTAGTCTCTGGACTCCATCTTTGGAGACTTTGTCCTTGTGCCTACCGAGCCTTGACCCCTCCCTGGAGGAGGGTCAAGACAGCCTGCCAAAATCTTGACCACTCCTCCTATTTAAACTACTTCCCTGGAAAGTTCTCTTGTGGTGTCATGTCCCCTCCCCATCGCCCCTGTGGTTGTGTTTGTGGCTTCCCAGTTCCCCCTCAGGACCACCTGAGAACACAGGAATCTCATTAAACCTAGATATTTTTTAATTTGGCTTGTTGTGACTGGCTTGATTGGGATTTTTGCCTCAGCAGAGAGCTCACATTAGGAAAATTCCTAACAGAGATCTTCTGAGTAAATTGGAAACATGGGGAGAAGGGAGGGCCAAGATAACCTGAGTTCAATGGAAAGCTTGGTTAGTTGTTGTTTGATGAGTCCATTGGCCCTCTCCACTTTTCCCGAGGATTGTGGATGGTAGGGGGTGTGGAATTTCCAGGAGATGTTGAGAGCTTCTGAAACCAGCTCCATGACCCTGGAAGTGAAACCTGGTCCATTGTCCATCTGGATGGTTTGTGGGACACCAAACAGAAGAATAATGTGGTTCGGGAGTACCTGAGCCACCACATCTGCTGTTTCTCTGGAGGCTGGAAACACTTCTATCCATCCTGTAAAAGTGTTCACGAGTGTTAAGAGATAATGGAGTTTTTTTATGAGTAAGCATATAAGTGAAATCAATCTGCCAATCTTTGCCCAGTTGGTGTCCACGAAGCTGGTGTAGAGACTGATGTATGTGGAGGGCCCCTTGTGGGTTGGCCTGGGCACACATCTGACAGGAGGAGTGAACCTGTAAAACAGAATCTCGGAGATGGGTAGGGTCAAAAAGGGGTTCTAAGAAGTGGAACAAAATTTTGGGTCCTATGTGTAAGGTCCGGAGGATGTGTGAAATGATTGACAATGCCTGGTCTTGAGGGAGGATGAGACAGTTATTTAAATAGAACCATCCATTCTTTGTTTTTGTGTGCCCCCCCTTTTTATAAGCCCATCCCTCTCTTTAGGTTGGTAACAGGGCTGATAGGAGGGCGTCAAGAACAAAATATGTTCTGTGGAGTCCAAGGAGCTAGAGGCCAGCACCCGGGCCACTGAGTCAGCCTTGGCATTGCCTACGGCCACTGGCCCCTTGGAGGATTGGTGTCCTCAACTGTGAATAATGGCTACTTCTGCAGGGAGCTGGAATAATGGCTACTTCTGCAGGGAGCTGGAGGGTCTCCAAAAGGTTGGCTATAAGGGGTCCATTAACTATGGAAGTACCCTAGGTAGTAAGGAAGCCTCTTTCCTTTCAGAGTGCAGAATGAGTGTGGGCTATCAAGAAGGCATATTTAGAGTTAGTGTAGATATTAGCCCGTTGGCCCTTAGCTATTTGAAGCACTCTAGTCAAGGCAACTAATTCAGCCTTTTGTGAGGAGGTTCCCATTGGCAGGTGGGTCACTTTGACTATGTAAGTGGAAGTGACCACTGCATACACTGCCTGTTGGTTTCCTGATTTATCTATAAGAGTGTAGAAGGAGCTGCAGGTAGGCCTGCTTTTCATCCTGTCCAGCTCCCACACGGCTAACTTAGCCCCGGAAATAACAACACACAAATTGTATTCATTTAAACACTGCCTGGCCCATTAGTTTCATCTTCTTATTGGCTAATTCTCACATCTTGCTTAATCTATTTCTAATAATCTGTGTAGCACCACGAAGTGATGGCTTACCAGGAAAGATTCACCATGTCGACCTGGCGGCTGGCTCCATTGCATCTGACCCAGAGAGGAGAGGCATGGCGATTGCCTCACTTCCCTTTTCCTTCCAGCATTCTGTTCTGTCTACTCCACCCACCTAAGGGCTGGCCTATCAAATGGCCAAGGCAGTTTCTTTATTAACCAATGAAATAAACACAAAACAGAAGACCCTCCCACATCATAAGAGAACTTCCATCAACAAAGAGGGTGAGTTGGGGATCTGTAAATGGCTGGTTTAGAAGACCTGGCCAGGGTGATGTTAAAGCCTCTACGGCCTCTGGGCAAGAGTGAGAAGAGGTGCCAGAGTGGGAGGGAACAGGGAGGAGAGTTGCAGGGTTTAGGGCAGAACTGGAGGCCAAAGTAATTTTGGGGTTTTTTTAGAAACAGTACTTAAAATGTTTGGACTCATTAAGGCCCAAGGAAAGAGAGAGAGGAGTATCTCAGAAGCTCTGAAAGGCAGTGGGTGGAGTATACTGTGATTGGCCCAGACAAGGCAATCTTGAGAGCCTTCCGAGTGAGTTTAGCTGCTGCTGCCAGGGCTCTCGGGCATGGTTGCCATCCACAGACGGTGACATCTACCTGTTTGGATAAAAAGGCGACAGCCTGATTTGAAGGCCCAGCCTGTTGGGTTAGAACTCCTGTGGCCACTCTTGACCCCTCATCTGTATAGAGATGGTAAGGCTTTGTGGGGTCTGGAAGAGCAAGGGCAGGAGCTGTTAGAAGGGCATCTTGCAATAGAGAGAAGTGGCGATGGACGATGGCAGTGTGGGTAAGAGGTCCCATGGTGTCTCTCTGGCTGCCTGGTACAGAGGCTTAGCTGTAATGGAAAAGTTAGAGATCCAATAGCAAAAGAATCCCAACAGACCCCACAATGAGAGGATCTGAGGCCCTGTGGTTGGAGACTATAAATCCCACAGTGCCTGGACCCTGTCAGAGGTGAGGTTCTTAGACCTCGGGCTAAGTTGAACACCCAAATATACCACAGTAGGAGAGCACAGCTGAGTCAGTTGGTGAAACTCGATATCCCAGGTATCCAAGGAAGTTCAGGAGCACAGAGGTGGCATGTTGGGACAGAGACAATGTAGGACTGCAGAGAAGTAGGTTGTCCATGCACTGGAGGAACGTGCTGGAACCTGCGTCAAAGTTTGAGAGATCTTGAGCCACAGCTTGGCCAAAGAAATGGGGGCTGTCTCGAAAACCTTGAGGGAGAACAGTTCACATAAGCTGTCTGGAGGACCGGGAGTCAGGGTCCTCCCAGGTGAAGGCAAAGAGGAATTATGAATCAGGGTGTAAAGGGACAGTAAAGAAGGCAAATTTTAGGTCCAGAAGAGTAAAGTAGGAGGTGGCAGGAGGGACATTAGACAGGAGATTGTAAGGGCTGTTAACCAGAGGGTGAACTGGAATGACAGCCTCATTTATGAGGCTGAGGTCTTGAACTAGGCAGTAAGAGCCAGAGGACTTTGCACAGGAAGAATTGGAGTGTTGCAAGGTGAGTTGGTAGGAATTAAAAGTCCTTGAGATAGGAGACAGGTGATGATAGGCTTAAGGCCTCAGCGGTGGGTTTCAGAAATGGAAAACTGGGGTCTGGAAGGGAAGGATGAAGGGTCTTTAAGGCAGACTAGCACTGGCTGGTGGTGAGTAGCAATCACAGGAGTAGAAGCGTCCCATACTTGGGGATCTACTGAATAAGGGAGTGTGGGGACAGAACAGTCTGGGGCAGGAACCTGTGAGGCTGTTAAAGTGGGAAGAAAGTGTGACTCAGGAGAGTGTGTGGGGACTAAAGTGAGTGTGGCCATGAAGCGGGTAAGGCTATTTCAACCCAGTAAAGGTGCTGGGCAAGCAGGTATCACTAAGGAAGAATGAGAAAAAATTGTCTTGCAAGAATACAGGGCACTGGCAAAGTTTTAAGTGTGGAGGAACGGCCACTGCCATAACTAAGATTGTTGAGGGGAATGTAAGGCCCGAGTGAGATGTTAGAACAAAATAGGTAGCTCCCGTGCCAAAATAAAAGTAACGGACTTACCTGCTACCTGCAGCTTACCCTAGGCTCGGATAAGGTTATAGGATATACCAAGTCTGGACAGCTTCAATCCTCTGCAAGGCTGAGAAGTTCGAAGGCTGGCACAGTTTCACTTGGTGATGTTGATGAGGCCGGATCTCCATGGCGTGGCATAGAGGACAAGCCCACATGGGGGCATTGTGATTTCCAGTGTCCAGGTTGCTGGCAGATAAGGCATAACCTCGGAGGAGGCATAGTGCAATATCATGCCATGTGACCACTTAGGCCACACTTGAAACAGTTTGTGAGGTTGACTTAGGCTAGGCTCTATCAGGGTAGAGCCTTGTGTTTGGCTTCCCTTGTCCCCCGTCCTGTGACCTAAGGGCAGCTGCTAAGGCCTAGGCCTGTAGATTGTTGTAGCTTTGTCTGTCAGGAAGACTCAGCTTCTTGGGCATTAAAACTTTAAAGGCTATTTTCACCAATTCCTGTATAGGGGTTTGGGGAACCTCTTCAACCTTTCTTAACTTTTTTCTAATAGCTGGTGCTGACTGAGAAATAAAATTGGGTAGCCAAGACCATGGCTCCCGCTGGGGAGGCTGGATCTAGCCTGGTATATTGGACCATGGTCTCTTGTAACTGATTTAAAAAAAAAAAGCTGGATTTTCACCTGCTAGCTGTGTAATCTCTTGGAGTTTGTCAAAATTAACTACTTTTTCTGGGACCATTTCCATACCCTGAAGGAGACAATGAACCATGATGTCCTGCCTCTGTCAGCCTCTTTGGCCAGGTTGGTAGTCCCAGTGTGGTTCTGTGGCCGGCACAGCCACTTCTCCCACAGGGACTGTACTGTCTACCAGATGAGTCTGGTCTTCATATTGCCTAGCTGCTACCTGAATTCTACTTTGCTCCTCAGGAGTGAGAGTAGAAGCTTGGATGACACAGTAGTCATGCCAGGTAAGATCGTAGGTTTGGAACAGATAACGAAACTTTTTAATATAAGCAGAAGGATTAGCAGAAAAGGAATCTAGCCGCTTTTCTATCTGAGAGAGATCTGGAAGAGAAAAGGGAACATGAACTTTCATAATGCCACTGACTTCTGCCACCTCCTGGAGAGGGCAGAGGAGGGCAGAGCTATGGTGGGATCTGGTATGGGGGGAGACTGTGGAGGATTGGGAGGGGCTAGCCCAGTGCGCAGAGGGAGTCTGTCTCTAAGAAATACTAATAAGGTATACTAATAAAGTATACTAGTGAGATACTAATACAGTACACTAATTGTGTGTTGATAAAACTATAAAATATATTAAAAATAAAAATCTCTAAGTCTGTAGAGCATTAGTTCTGGGAAGATTTTAATATAATAAAGGATGGAAATGTGAGTTTCTAAAGCATATATATATATATAATGTTTTATATGCTATGATAAGCATACAGAAGGTTCTTATATTCTATAATGGTTGAATGTCTGAAATATTTTTAAAAGTTTTCATCTATTGGCATATCATTTATGTTTGTGCACATGTGCACGCAGCTGTGCAAAAGTTAAATGATTGACTAGACTAGATTGCCATTAAGGGCCAGAGATCCTTCAGCCACCATCTCCCAGCACTGGTATTCCAGGCACACTCCACCAGCTTTGACACCGGTGCTGAAAGTAGAACTTAAGTTTTGACACTTGCATAGCGAGCCATTTATCAAGGGAGCCATTGCCCAAGCCTTCTCTGAACACAGTTTTTCTGTGGTTTCACTCTAATTTATGAAAGATCCATATTAATGTAGAAACAGTGAAAAAAACAATCAAGGCCAGGGATAAAGAGTTAATATCTATCACTTCCTGATTTTGAAAAAATGTATCATTTTTGTATAATTTGACTCATTAATTCTCTATAAAGGCATGTTATTGTACATATATTACATGTGGATTTGAATTGTCTGGGGATTCAATATTCCCTAAAGAACATAATTTAAAATTTCTAAGTATTCTACTCCATTTATATGACTCCATATATATCCATATCCTTAATTCTTTGTGAAATACAGTTTTTCCTGTTTAGGAACTGAAGCCAACCAGGAAATGTGAATTCCTAAAGTTGTATAGGCAAGAATGGGTCAACTATTAAGGACTCAAGTCTCCTGATTTCAGTCTATTGGCCAGTATGACCACCTTTAAACTTGGTCTTTCTGTAATGCCTCTTCTTGGGGCTCAGAGCAAGACTGTTATCCCAAGATATAAATTGAAGATATAAAACATTGGTAAGAAAAGGCATCAAATAAAAAGTAATAACAGACTGGTTTACATTTTCTATGATCAGGCATTTTATCCTACAGAGAAGTTAAGAATTTGGCATCACACAAGTTAGCAAACTTTCTAATTTCTCCTACTTCAAAATATAATTGATATGCAAGACATATTCAAATTAAAGTCATGTCTTTTGTGAAAAGTGCACACAAAGGACACCAGTCCATATATTTCTGTGTCAGATACTGTCTAAAGGTTTGTTCACTGCTCACTTGCTCTTCATACCAGCTTTGTGAGGTAGTAACGTGTCCATTTGTGGTGGTTAATTGTGTTAACCTGATTGGACTGAGAACCATCTAATACACTAGAAAACTACACTTCTAGGTATGCCTGTAAGGGTGGATCCCAAAACAATGAACTAATACGAGAGGGTTCGCCCTGAATGTGAGTGACACCATCAGGTAGGCTGGGATACATAGAATAAAAAGAAAAGGGAAGCAGGAAGATGCTCCTAGCACACATATGCTCTCTTTTTTTGCTTCCTGGCTGCTATGAGCAGGTCCTGCCACAGGTTTCCACTCATATGACATTCTTTCTTGTTTCACCTACAAAGAAATTAATCCACTTGAATTTGCACTGAGATCTCTGAACTCCTGAATGAAGATTAATATCTTCTTTAAAATAGTTTCTCCCTGGTATTTCTTATAGCAATGAAAATTGAACAAGTGCATCATTTTACAAATGTCCTGTGCCCAGCTCACAAAAGGTAACTTAATATTGTAGGGTCATACTCACGTAATTAGAGGTATAAAGAGGATTTTCTATATATCCCATATCTTTGCACACATATGTACACATATTATGTATACATATTTGACAATAAACCCACATGTATATGTGAAATGTATAAAACATACTCACCTAACATATAATATTTTAATGCTTTTGCATATTTATGTATGTCTGCCTGAGTTTATGTGCACCACAATCATGGAGGTCTTAGAACATTATATCCTCTAGAACTGAAGTTACAGACAGTTGTGAGCCACCTAATGTGGGTTCTTAGAACCAAATTTGGATCTTCTACAAGAACAGGTATTGTTTTAACCTATGAATCATCTTTGTTACCACATGCACTTTTGTTTTAAAACTGAGATAGCATTTTTAATGAATCACAATGGTCTAAGACACAAATTATTTTCTTAGGTGCTATAATTGGATACACATTTGAGAAGTTAATGTACATGTATTTTTTGTTTCTTTTCTTTTGATTTGTATGTGTGATGTGTGTGCACACATTTGTATGTATTTTTGTAGGCCAGAGAATGATATCAAGAATCTTTCTTGAATGCTCTTCTTCTTTACTGCTTTGAGGCAAGGCCTTTCAATCACACCCAACAGAGCTTAACACTATGTCTGAGCTCCCTAGCCAGCTAACTCTGAGGATTTTCTATTTCTGCCTTCCAGCTGGAATTAAGTTCAAGCCACCAAGCCCACCAGGCATTTATATGGGTTGTGTCTATCTAAACTTTTGCTTGGGTGGTAAACATTTTAACTCACCAGTTCATATTAGATTTTTTTAAATTACATTTTTAATTACTCGTATTTTTAAAAATCATGTGTATGTGCCTGTCTGTGTGTGGGACTGGGCATATGAGTACAGGGGCTCAAAGAATTGTAGAAAAGAGTATGAGACTCTCTGATGCTGGAGTTATAGGCTGGTGTGAACTAGCTGACTTCAGTACTGGGAACTGAACCCAGTTTCTCTGTAAGAGCAATATGTGTTCCTAACTGTGGTGGTTTGAAAGAAAATGGTCCTAAAAGTGAATGGCACTATTAGCAGGTGTGGCCTTGTTGGAAGAAGTGTGTCACTGTGGGGACAGGCTTCAAGGCCTCTTTTGCTTATTTCCCTCAGTGTGACAGTCAACTTCCTGTTGCCTGCAAGATGTAGCACTCTCAGCTCCAACACTACATCTGCCTGCATGCCACTATGCTCCCCATCATGATGATAGTAGACTGAATCTCTGAAACTGTAAGCAAGTCACCCCCAATTAAATGTCTTCTTTATAAGAGTTGCCACGATGTCTCTACACAGCAATGAAAACCCTAACTAAGACACTAACCATGAGCAACCTTTTCAGCCAAATGTTATTTGTTTTCTGATAGAGTCTTTCAGAATAGCACAGGCTGTTCTAGTCCTCACAGTGTTGCCTAGGCTGGCCTTGAAATCATAAGCAACCTTCTGTCTCAGCTTCCTGAATGTTGAGACTTCAGAGGTACACCACTGTGTTCATCTTACATGTAGGTTTTTTACATGATTTATCTATTGATATATTTACTTATCACTCATTACATAGAATCAACTTTACATTAAGGAGATTAGAAGTTATAATTATATATATATATATGTAATTATAATTTAGAAGTTAATATAGAGGTAGTTCCAAAATTGAGTTATTGGCCAAGACCCATAAAAATCCACAAACAAACCAGGCTGTTGCTAAGATAATGAATGGGTTCCTCTCCAAAAACTAACAGCAGAGGTTCCATTGCCAAGGACAACATCAACACAGCTCATTGAACATGAAGTTGACCTGGAGGCTGCATGGAGCCTTCACCCATATGTTCTAGTATCTTTGGAGGAGAAAGGTACTCTGTAGGCCACCAAAAGAGAAGTATAAATGCAAATTCAGCCTCAAAATTTCTGACCTACAATATATTCTGCCTTCAAAACATGCTGGGGCAATGGTGGCACAGAACTTGTGGGAGTGGTCAACCAATGTCTGATTTCACTTAAGACCTACTTGACAAACTAGAACCCATACCATACACTAATTGGGTGTCCAAGAACCAGAGGATAGATGACCCAGAGATCTAGGGTAAAAAACAAATACTATTGGTCTAAAAAAAACAGTAATAAAATGAATAAATGACCTTGGAACACACAACACTAAATGAGACATCTCCATCATATCCCTTCCCTCAAAGCTCATGCAATCCCATGAAGGAGGATGCAGAAAGAGTATAAGAGGCATAGGGGATGGAGGACATCAGGAGAGCAAGATCCTCTGAATAAATTCGCAGAGACTAAAGCAGCATGCCCAGGGTTGACATGGGTCTTACCAGGTCTGCTGCATATATACTATAGTGTAGATAATAGTTTCTCTCCCATCTGGTCCTGTAGCCATTCAGTGCCAAAGAAACACACAAAGGCTTATATTAATTATAAATTGTTTGGCCTTTTAGCTCAGGCTTATTATTAACTAGCTCTCACAACTTAAATTAATCCATAATTCTTGTTTAGACACATGACTTGATACCTTAGTGCAGTACTTTCATCTTGCTTCATCTTCATCTGGGTCGCAACTGCAGACTGATCCTTTTTTCTTCCCAGAATTTTCCTAGTCTGGTTACCTCACCTAGACTTCTTGCCTAGCAACTGGCCAATAAGCTTTTTATTAAACAAATACAAGTGGCAAATCTTTACAGGGTACAAGAGCATTATCCTACAGCACTATAGCTTTCAGCTTAGTATTTTATGGGACTTCTGAGTTTATGAACAAGTAGGTTTCTGATTCTTGTGCCTGTACATGAAGCTATTTCCTTCTGTTGGGTTGCCTTGTTCAGTTTCAGTGTGATGGTTTTGTTTTATCTTTTATTTTGTCATGTTTGGTTGTAATGTCCTAAAAGCCTGTTATTTTCTAACGAGAAACAAAGGGAGTGGATCCAGAGGGGAAAGGAGATGGGGAGGAACTTGGAGTAGTAGAGGGAGGGGAAACTATAATCAGAATATGTTATATGAGAAAAGAGTCTGTTCTCAATAAATGAGAAAAATTCAAAAAAGCAAAAAAAGAGTAGTTCCAATGATAAAACAATAAATACTGGAAATTCCAAAAAAAGAAAGCATCTGAAAACACCTCACTTACTGTTGTATGTGTGTGTTGCATACAATTCAACACAACTAAGCCTAAATGAAAATGTAAAAAGGTGTATACACAAAAATGCAAGTAAGTGTAACTTACCTATTAAAAGACTGTCTGAGGCTATTAACAAGTGACAGATGTTGGGTAAAGAGAATCATTTTTTTAAGGTTGAGGCCCATGAAATGCTACCCATTGTATATATGGTCCTTTGCCCACATATGTACTGATGATACTAAGTAGAATCAGTGAAGTTTTATGTATTTGTGAAGCCTCAAACTAGTAGTAATCTTCCTGCTTCATCCTCCTAAGTGTTGGGATTACAGGTGTGATCTGCCATGCACAGTTATGAAATAGGCTTACAAATAGTAGCAGCACAAGTACACAGCACATCAAAATAAATTATGATCTTATGGAGCTCATTCCAATTATGCAAAGGGGTTGCACTATCAGGAAAGCCATTAATATAGCCTTGTATTAATGAATCCCAAGAAATAATTGTAAGGCTTATTCTACATTTAGAAAGATACTTATCAGCATTGCCATTCACAGAATGAAAGTCCTAGTTTCTTAAGAAAATAAATTAGAACTGCTTTTTAAAAGTTTAAAAGTGTTTGAGATCTTCTTTACATTAAAAGAGATCTAACAATTTGCAGAGAGTTAATGAAGTCAGAAAAATTGCAATTAACATTACAATGAGGCACTTATGCATGCCTACAAGAATGGTGAAAATGGGAAAGAAGGCTTCCTTGTGTTCCAACAACAAGATATCTATGTCTGGCTGATTGTAAACAACAGAAGTTAATTCTTTCAAGGTTTGGAGTCAAAGGAGTCCAGGATTAAGATCTGAGTATTTATGCCTTCTTGCTCTATTTTTTTCTCAGCATAAAGTATGAATGGAAACAGAGTAGGGACCCAGTCCTTCAAATACAGCTCATCTTCTAACACTGTTGCACTGAGGATTACATTTTCAACAAATGAAACACTTTCAAAATGAAGTTTCTGCGTGTTTGCAAGAAGGTGAAGTAGTACAATGCTTATATGCTGCTGCTGCTGCTGCTACCGCTGAGAACACAGAGTTGAACAAACACTCTGAAAGGTTGCTTGATGACATCTGACCTGATCAGGCACATACCTTATGATCCAAAATACTACTCTTCAGTCTGCACCCAAGAGAAATAAAAATTCCATCCAAACATATGTACAAAAATGTTCATAGCACCATTATTCAGAACTCAAAAATTTGGAAATATGTAAAACTGCATAATACATATATATTCATACTTTCATATATTAAGAGAGATTTACAGACTATAATACTGGACACCAGTAGAAATAACATTTTATGACTGTGGACAGCATAACAAGTTATACATTTATACATGTATTACGTTGACTGAAAAGAAACCTGACACAAAAGAGCACTTTGTATGATTCAAAGAATTTTACTTGAAATCTTCCAAAAGATATGAAGCAAATCAATAATCAAATTTTGCTTTATTTGAAGACAATTTCTGTTTTCTTGTATTACTTACAACTGCAAATTAGCATTCATTAAAGCCTTAAAGGGCGGTTTCTTAGACACATGAATAGGGCTAACATCTCTGACAGACAAACAAATGAGTGAGAGTTAGTTACACGAGTGATACCTAGGCCAGACTTACCGCACTCATTCCATCTGACATACACTGATATACAATGAGAAGGTCAGCACTATGCTCAGATGATAATGCATAGTTGCATAAGTAACTTCAGAATTGGGAATGGTACATGGTTATATCCTGTTAATAACTTGTTCTTGTAATAATGATGAAGAAATACTCAATCTTCACGAAATCCTCTAGTGGTTACTCAGCGACCAACTCCAATGGCCAAAGAAAGCTGAGGAAAATAACCACTATCCCAATTTGTGTGCACTATGTGCTAGGAATTAAAGAAGACTGACATGGTGATCAGCAATTAATCTCAAGTATTGTACGTACAAGTCACCTGACAGCTTTGGAAATATTAATATGCACATTCATGTATGCAGACAAACACACATACATACAAGTTGCTTTTCTCACAAGTCTAGAAATTAATGGAGACAGATCATTGAGAACAAAACTTTAAGGTTCAACAGACTCAATTTTTTAGAGCATAATTCTTTTTAGGGGATTTCACATCTTATACCCCAATTTTGTTCACCTCCCAGTACCTACATATCCGCCCTTCACCCTTGAAGCATCCCCCTGCAAAAGAAACCCCCTCAAAATCAATTAAAAACAAAACAAAATAACAAAAAAATCCCACTCCTTTGTCTTTTCAACACCTCTTCATTCATCCTAGTGGCACTGGGAGCTGCACTGTGTCACATAGAATACTCTTTTATCCAATCAACCCCGCTCACAAAATGTTCCATGCAATGAGTCATTGGTCTGGTTCTAGGTTTCTGGTACACCATCATCCCTGGACCCTCACCAGAACTCCTCTCAGTATTCTGCTGTTGCTTCAAGTCATAGAGATTATGTGGTTATCATTCTGCAGAACCAGTCCCTTCACGCACTCCAGCAGGTCTCAGATAGGGTAGATGTTAGGGTGGGCCAACCCAAGGCAGTGGATGTGGGCCTGGGTGGTAGCTGAGCTGGTTGGTCTGGGCCAGTGGGATCACCCCCCCTAAGGTGAGGGGCAGAGACAGATCTCCTAGGCCTATGCTATTGAGTACATCTTTCCCATGCCTGTAGTGAAGGGTGGAGTCATCTTTCCTGAGTGTGGAGGCCAGATCTTTCATGGGGGGGGCATAGCCAGCTCTCTGACTACAGTGACCAGTGATGGGCAAGGCCATCTATCCCAGGGACAGTTAGATGTGGAGCTGGCTCACCACAGCCCTCAGATTTCAACTAGATTCCTATGGTCCCCTGTGGCAGCATGTCCATGGACATCATCCCAGACACCAGCTGCAGCATGATTACAGATCTAGACATGGTCCTTGGCAGCAGTTCAGGCCCAGATGTCACCATGACCCCGATGGCAGCACAGGCCACCCAGATCAGTATGGCCCTGGCAACAGAAAAGCCCTTGGACACCTACATGGTCAAGGTGGCTGCCCAGCCCCAGGCATCTGCACAGCCCATGGTAGTAACAAGAGCCATAAACATCAACTCAGACCCTAGCTGCTGCTGTGCCATGGTTGCAGACATGGTCCTAGGTAGCAGCCCAGGCCCAGACGACACTATGGTCCCAGGTAGCAGTGCAGGCCACCCAGATGGACATGACCCTGGTGGCAGCATGGCCCTCACATACTAACTAATACGGCCACAGATAGTGGCCTAGACCCTGGGCATCCATTTGGCCTTTGGTGGCACCATGGGCCACAGAAATCAACATAGACCCCGGCTGTGGTAGGACTATGGACCTCTACATAGTCCTCAGCAGCAGCCCAGTCTCAGGTGCCATCACGGGCCCAGGTGGCAGGACAGGCCACTCAGAAAGTCATGGCTCCAGTGGCAGAGTGGCCATCAGATACCAACATGGCCCCAGGCAGCGACCCTGACCCCTGGCATCAGCATGGCCTTTGATGGTATCAGGAGCCATGGACATCAAAACAGATCCTGGCTGTGACAGGGCCACGGACCTAGACATGACCCCCAGCTTCAGTCCTAGCCAGGACAACACCATGGCAACTTGGGGCAGCACAGACCACTCAGATCTGTATGGCCCTGGTTGCAACATGACCCTCAAATCCACACATGATCTCAGGTGACAGCCCAGACCCCAGGTATATACATGGCCTTTGATCGTATCAAGAGCTATGGCCATGAGCCCAGATACTGGGGGTAATAGTGTCACAGACCCAGACATGGCCCATGCTGGATTTCACCATGGCCCCAGGTGGCGGCATAAACCATCTGGGTTAGCATGGCCCTAGTGGCAGTGTGGCCCTCAGACAGCAACGTGGACTCAGTTGTCTGACCAGAGTTATCCATGTGGCTTCAGTGGTTACTGAAGCCATGAACATCAACAAAGACCTTGGTCGCTGCAGAGCCATGGACCCAGACATATCCCACGCCAGAAGCAAGGGCCTGAATGTTGTCTTGTTCCTTGATGGCAGTACAGGCCATTCAGATAAACATGGCCCCAGGGGTGTTACAGCCCTCAGACACCAAATTTGCTACAGGTGGTGACTCAGACCCTGGACATCCCCATGTTCTTGGTGATAACATGGGTCAGGGACATCAACAGAGATCCCAGCTGAGATAGCACCTCAGACCCAGACATGGTCCTAGGAAGCATTTCAGTCCCAGAAGTCACTCTGGACCTGGGTGGCAAGCAGGCCATCAACATCAGCCCATTCTTTACTGCCGTCGCCTCTTCAGACCTGCCTCTTACTGTACCACATGAACCACTCTGCCTCTCTTTCTCTCCCATTTCTCTACCATATACTTGCTCATTATAATGGCACCTGCCCGCCCAGGGCTCATGCCTGTGGAGCTGGGCAGCCCTGTGGGTGCCTTCAAGCAGCCCAGACCATGACGAACCAAACTGCTCCATAGGTGAACAGACTCAATTTTTACTACATGTATGCAGTTAAGGCAACTGAAATGTTTTAATATGGAAATTTTTGGCGATGATATCCAGAATTGACTCTAGCATTTTTTTCTGTCCCCACTTTTGGCATTTTGCCAATAATATCTAAACGCTGATGTGCAAATGTAAGCAAACACATGATAAGCATCAAGTACTTCTGTATCTCATAGTCATTAGCCTGAGGTTTTAGCTTAGAAGATTCTATACAGCTACTTTTAAGTATTGGTGTGTTGACTTGTAACAAAAAATATGACATAATGTATATTCAATATTAAATTAGAGCATAATATATTAAATTATAGCATAATATATATCAAATACATATATTGATCTAAAATGCTGCCACTGTCTCGGGATTAAGTCCTGCAATAAGGGCATCCTAGTATAGTGAGGCCCTGAGTTCTAGTCCCAGAATCACTCACATAAAATGTTGTCATTATACAAGTTATTATGAAACAATAAGAAAACTTTTGCCCACAAAACAGATTGCTTTACCTAAGTTCTGGCAAACAAACTGGGGACTTCTTGGAGCCGAAGGTTTAAGCAGGAAGGGGTAGGGTGATGGAGGAGATATGGAAGGGAGGATGAACCAAAAAGAGAGGTGTATGAAAAACACATATGGAAACTTCTCTTGCAACTCAATTAAAAACATAATTTCAAAAGAGTTTGAAAGAAGTTAGCCTGTATAGCTAGGTAATGCTGCTTCTAGATGCAGTGAGCTACTAAACAAAACCCCAGTGACTGATGTTGAATTCCTTCTGTATGAGTTGTTGATCAGGAGGCCTGAGTCCCCCATAAAATAATACAAGCTCTTGTCATTCTTCTAGATGGCTGTCTTAGTTAGGGCTTCTCTCGCTGTGATAAACACCATAACAAAAAGCAACTTGGAGAGAAAGGGTTTATTTCATTTTACATCATCCAGGGAAATCAGAGCAGAAACTCAGGGCAGCAACCTTGGGGCAGGAGCTGATGCAGAGGCCATGGAGGATGCTGCTTACTGGTTCGTTCCTCATGGCTTACTCATCCTGCTTTCATATAGCATCCAGGACCACTTGCCCAAGGGTGGCATTGCTCACAATGAGCAAGGCTTTACAACATCAATAATTAATAATGAAAATACTAAAGAAACTTGCCTCTCCATGACAAACCAGGACTCCATCATGTGCTTTGCCCTCAGCATTATATTTTAAGCTCCCGCAGCAGCTCATTATGTTCTGCACACTCACTGGCATTTCTAGCCCAAAGTTCCCAAGTCCTTTCACCATTCTCTCCGAAACATGCTCATGTCTGCCACAGCAGTGTCCCATGAACCTGGTGTTAAGTACTGGCCGACAAACCTCCCCGCCCATGCAATAATCCAAATCAAACCAGATCAGACCAAATTAGAAAAGAGCACAGGTTTAAAGGATGCCAGCACTCATAGGTGCTCCCCTTCCCTGGAAACATGGAGAAGGGAATAGAGAACCGAAAGACCATGGAAAACCAGGAGACCATGTGTTCATTCTCTGGGGGGCAGTTTAACTAGCCTGTGGGAGTGGTCTTGATCCTCCCTGGGGAGAGGTCACAGTTTGGTGTGCTTTCTTGGAGGTGAAGTTTGGACTGAGGCAACTCCCAAGGGAGGTGGCTTAAAATGGATGCCAGGGGCCTGGGGTGAGGCCCCCAACTAAACATTTCAGACTCTTTGTATAAAGGGGTGTTAGGGAGCTGAGGTGATGCTTTTAACCAAACACCCGGTACCAATGTCTTAGTTAGGGTTTCTATTCCTGTGACAAAGCACCATGACCAAAAGCAGCTTGAGAAGGAAAACGTTTATTTTTGTCATATACTTTCACACCACAGTCCATCATCAAAGGAAGTCAGGGCAGGGACTCAAAGCAGGACAAGAATCTGACAGCAAGACTAGAGCTAAGGCTATGGGGGAACGCCACTTACTGGCTTGTTCCTTGTGGCTTGATCAATTTGTTTGTTTTACAACCTGGGACCACATTCCCAGGCATGGCACTCTTTGCATTGAGCTGGGCCCTCCCATATCATTAATAAAGAAAATGCCCAACAGACTGCCTGTAGGGCAGGCAGTGTTGTGGAGGCATTTTTTCAAATAGACTCTAACCAGCTAGTGCTAGCTTGTATCAAGTCGACATAGAACTAAAGAGCACAGTTGCTGACTAGAACTAGGTGATAAGATTCTGTTGCTGAAAATATCACATGCTCTGCTTGAAAGATAGAGAAAAACCAAGGTGAATGGGCTAGAAACTTAATTCCTTCTGGCTAGGTTTCATCATGATAGGCTACTGGCATCAGTGGTCTTTTCACTGAACCCCACAATTTATAATACCAACCCGCTGGGCAATTTGTGCCCACTTTTGGAAGAGTAGCACAACTTCTATGAGAGTAACCAGCTACTCTACAGTTGGATTTGAGGCCCACTCCACAGGAAGGAATCCATTTCTGGTACTGCAAACTGGTCAAAAACATGCCTGGGCAAGTCATAGGCCCTGGGTGGGGGGAACTTGCTCCTGTACTTTAGCTGAATAGGCATAGAGTTAAAATACTTTCTAAATATATTTTGGGGGTTGTTTATTCCTTTGTTTGCCTTTCAACACAGGGTTTATCTGTGTAGCTTTGGAGACTGTCCTTGAAGTCGCTCTGTAGACCAGACTGGCCTTGAACTCACAGAGATCTGCCTGCCTCTGCCTCCCAAGTGCTGGGATTAAAGGTGTGTGCGCCACCAATTCTCTATTTTTATATACATAAAAATACTAATCTTAGTCTTAATTGGAGAAACTTCTCTTTATACTGAATTGTGGATGAGAAGATGGGAAGAACATAAGAGCCAGAAGATCAAGAGAGGGGCTACAAAGCACAAGTCCAGAATGCCCCCTAAACCTTAGGATGGCAAAAAGGTCATATTCAGAGGAGAGCACTCAACCATCATTTGTTCTCAGAACCTTGAGTATTCGTGAGTCTTTGCATGCACTTCTGTTTAGTGCAATAAGAGCTAATAGTTCAACATGGAAGGGTAGAAATCCAAGAGCCAGGCCACTAGCCATGACTGTCTGTTGACAAGGCCATCTTTGCAAAGGCCCAGGGCAAGCAAATGACAGCTATGGATGGTCATGCTCAAAATCTAGCCACGGCTATTGTCTTTTAATACATTCGGAGAGAGGGAGAGTTGTTATATTCGATTGTTTACCCATGGTTGAGTTCATCAGGCTCCAGTGAATAGTCCCAAATCCAGGTTATACTGATAGCCCTGCTTAAACTCCATGGATCACAAACAGAAAGACAAGACTATGGGAAACAGATTTGTAGGGAAAGGGATGATTGATGAGGAAAGTAGGCTAACTGTGAGGGGCTGATAGTAATTACAACTCGTTATATACACGTATGGTGCTGTCAAAGAACAAATTGAATTAATAGAAATAATAATGACAAATTATTGTAGCCAGGAAAAATTAGAGGAGCAGTGGTGGAGCACACCTTTAATCCCAGCATTAATTTCCAGAGAAACCCTGCCTTGAAATACCAAAAAAATGTAAATAAGGATATATAACTAAATGACATCTTGTATGTTTTAATATATTTAGCAATACATGGTAAATAAATTTAGTTTATAAAGAATAAAAAGGAAATTAGTAAATTGATACATTATTTTCATGAGATGAAAGCCCCACTATTGTTATATATTTATTCTCAAAGTGTTTATGCACTCAATAAAATCCCAGGG
>NW_004949214.1:482675-489212 GCF_000317375.1 Microtus ochrogaster | reverse complement strand
AAAAAAAAAAAAAAGAATACAGAAAGTCACATAAACTCAACAGGAAAACAGATTAAGTCATAAAAAATGGGTAATAAACAAATAAATAGGTAAAGGCTGAAGAGATGGCTCAACATTCAAGAGGGTATATTGCTTTTGCAGAGGTTATTTTTCCCCCAAGTTCGGCCCCCAGTGTCCAATTTCTGTTGGCTCCTAACCGTCTATAACTCTAGCTTCAGGGGCCCAATACCTCTGGCTTCCATGAGCATCTGCACTCATGTACACATATCCACTTCCCACACAATTAAAAATAAAATACATAAATAAAGCTTTTAAAAATTAAATAGTGGAATATTTTAATAGCTACATCACTAAAGAAAATACACAAATATCAAGTAAGCACAGAAAAGGTGTTTAACATCATCAACCATTAGAAAAGAATAATGAAAACATGATCAATGAGATGCTATTAGGAAAATGACTGAATGAATATAACAAATACTGGCTATATCGTGGAAGATGAAATCTAATGAAAAATAATATGGCTTGGAGTGCTTGATAGTGTGTGACAATACTAATCTCTCATTTATATTACCTAACCATGCTATCACAAAGGACAGCCACAGATAGTCTTTATATCTACTTTGTGTATGAATATCCCAGATTAGAAACAAGCAGAGCATGTAATAACAGATACTAAATTTGTCCACAAAGTCAATAGAAAGCTTGTGCACACAATGTATATATCAGAGAATTTAAAAGGTGAATTTTAAAAGCCAGATCTGAGCCTCCAGATGTTGCGTAGTGGTACAGTGCTTGATTACCATGAAGAAGACCCTGCCCACCCCATCACCAGAGAGTAAGAAGCAGAAAAAAAGCTCTGATTTTTAAAAAGACTGCATGGTTCCATTTAAATGACCATGAAACCTAATCTAGAGTGACGGAAATACCATGCATTGCTGGGGATAAGACAGTGAGAGGAATAGCATGCCTGACACTACAGAATTGAAGACATTACCCTGGAATAGAATTATGTATTTCAACCTATCTGGTTATATTTAATGGATGCAGCTCATTGTAATTATAATATCGTGTGTAATACTATTTTTGAAATTACTGAACTCTGTATCTGGGAATGTGAACCACTAACCAGAATTCCTTCATGGTCTCTGTTTCAGTTCCTGCCTCAGTTTCCCTTGAAAGGAAGTCACTTGCAAGTGACAAGTGAAATAAACTCTTTCCTCTTTGTCTTAGTTTGTTTTCTATTGCTGTGATAGAGACCACTGGTGCTGGGGTAGGGGGACAAACTGTTCATCACCAAGGGAAATCAGGGCATAAACTTAAGCAGAGCAGGAACTTGGACTTAGAAACTAAAGCAGAGGCCATGGAGGAATGCTGCTTACTGGCTTGCTCCCTGTAGCTTGCTCAGTTTACTCTGATACACACCTTAGGAACAACTGCCAAGGGATGTCACGGCCCACAATGGACTAGACCCTTCCATATCAACCATTCATCAAGAATGTCTAACAATCTTGTCAAAGGCATTGTGATGGATGCATTTTCTAAATTGAGATTTTCTCTTTCCAGGTGACACTAGTTCACAATAAGTTGGCAGGAAAAAAAAGAAGAAGGAAGGAAAAAAAGAAACAAAGAAGGGAGAGAGAGGGGGAGGGAAGGAGGAAGAGAGGAGAGGAAGGAAAGAAAGAAAAGTGACTAGCACAGCCCCTCAGATTGCTTTTGGTCAGTGTTTTATCACAGAAACAGAAAGCAAACTGGTACAAAAGGCCTTCTAATTCACTGCATATTTCAACATCCCCTGGTACATACTAGGTAATTCATTACTAATTACTATTTAAATAGGCATTTCCACAGAGGAGAAAATTGAGCTCAGAGAGAGTTATCCTGTTATTTCCTCCCATGAATGCCCAGAGTCTACATAGAAAGTTGTTTAATGACACCCTGGGGCACAACCCCACAGTCTTTGGGGATCGAAAGATCTCAAGAGTCTCATAAATGAGACATTCTCCAAAGCAGCTCTCTGGCAGGAAGGAGGAGGCCAGGGTCTGGAATTCCCTGTTTCTGTTTCCTCACTCTGCGGAAAAGTTGGGATCTCTTTACCCCATCCTCCTGAGGCTCCTTAGCTGAGTACAAACACCCAAAGAGGGGACCCTTCTCTTCTCACCACACAATTCCACTTTCTGTTATCAAGTTGTCAGGGCCACCATAATTGCATCAGGTTGCCATGGCAACCAGAACGTACAAGGTTGTTCTCCACACCAGAATGTCTTCTACACATCCTTAGGTCCTTACAGTGAGCTTTGACTGAGAAACAGTGATTATATAGCCTGGCCCCTCATGTTTCAAACCTCTTGGGCAGTTCTTCTCTCAGTGATAGATCTTTCATTCAGCTTGCTGCTCTTTATCTGTGTCTCACTTTCTCAGAAAGTGTTCCTATCTCTTCCCTACAAATTCTGGTAGAGGCTCCCCACAATGCCCTACTGCCCTAAGTCTGACCTACAAACCAGTTAAAATATGAGGTTCCATTTCAAATGTCAGTTGTAATTGTATAGCTTCATTAAGTTGTATATACTTTGGACCTGGCTAATTTGTGTGTATGATGTTCTTATTTATTTACAATTTTTGTGACAAAATATTTTAAAATATGAGAAAAGATAAAGGCCATATTGAGTGATCCTTAATAAAGGTGATACGGTGAATGCGACTTAGGTTTTCTGGCAAGTGACTCTTATTGATGAACTCTCAACTTTGACGGACTTACCATTTCCGCTGTTTGGACAGTCAGAGCAGCCTAAGATTGCGATGTGTGTCTGTAAGGGGAAAGTTATATAGGTTATCCTGGTGGCAGGAGAAAACGCTTCAGGATCCCTTCCTTGAGAGACATTTCTCAAGGTGCTAGAGACTGCTCTTTTGGGTGTGTATTTCCCAGGCAAACTGCTGCAGGTAGGAGTGTCTGTGTGGTTAAGACAGCCGCTGGCTGTGGCAGCTTCCCATTCGCTGAGGAGGGATGGCTGGATGAAAGAGTGGGCTAGAAAGCATGTATAGTGAGCATTCCACTTAGAAATCCCCTCATGGAGGAACTGAGGAATTTTTTTCATAAATTGATGCAAATAATGTTATTCTCAGATTATAGCCCAAATCATTACATAGTTCTACCAAGTGTCTTTGTACAGTTGTCTTTTGTTTATATTCAAGTGCTAGAGGGAAAAATCATGTGAGCACTATTTTTTTAAACCAATTCATTAAAGATGATAACTAGTATAAACAGCTATGTCGTGATTACTGTTTGAGAATAAATTCTGGGGTCAGACATTTCCTATCCTACTTTGATTTCCCAAAATCTTTGTGTCTTTGCAGAGACTTTTAAAACTTTGATGAGGAATGAAAGGGAACATGCTCAATATACAAAATACACACATAGGAAAACAGGTTTTTTAAAACAAAAAGGGGGCAGCTGGAGAAATGGCTCAGCAGTTAACAGCACTTGCTCTTCCAGAGGATCCAGGTTCAATTCCCAGCACCCACATATCAGCTCACAACTCTTCAGTTCCAGGAGATCTGACACCCTTACACAGACATATGCACAGGCAACATGGCAATGCACATAAAAAATAAAAATAAAGGTCAGATGGTGGCAGAGGCTCAAGAGGCAGAAACAGGCAGATCTCTGTGAGTTCGAGGCCAGCCTGTTCTACAAGAGCTAGTTCCAGGACAGCCAGGACTTTTACACAGAGAAACCTTATCTCAAGAAAACAAAAATAAAGTAAATAAAATAAAATAAATCATTTAAAAACTTAAAAATTAAACTGAAAAAATTATCACCAAGACACAATGATAACGTTTATCAAAGTGAACTCAAGTTGCAGATGGATAGATAGATAGATGATAGATAGATAGACAGGAAAGATACTAGGGATTGGATGTAGCACCTTTCATACGTTAGGCAAGTGCTCTACCATTTAGCTACATTTAACTACCCAGGCCTCAGGTGTTTTTTTTTCTAGTACTGAGGTTTGAAACTAAGGTCTTTAACAGGCAAGGCAAAAGCTTAGCAATAAATTATATCTCCAGCCTTTGCGTTAACTTGTTGAATGTATTATTATAATAAATAAAACTGTGTGCTACAAAAATCAAATTCCTAAGGAAGAGGTTAATTTTTATTCTTGGTTTCCCTTTGCTAATAAAAATGAAAACCTCTATTCACATTATACTTCTTGGATCTTTATATTTCAATTCCATATTAAATTCCCAAAAAGCATGTTTGTCAGATAAAAACAATTGTATCTCAAAAACAAACCAGCATTCATATCTATCACACTAACAGATGCACTCACCATGAGAAATGGTGAACTGGGAAACTGGTACTTAGTCCTAGTTAAGGCTTTTCTGTGAGTGCTTTCCTTAATACCAGGTTTTGATATCTGCGGTTTTCATGCTCAGCACCTCTAGCGATTACATGAAGTGTCTGACTATAAAACAAAATCAGATCAATGCGAAGTATGTACTTGAGCATTCTACCTACCTTCCCGTCTTCGCATAACTACTGTATATTTCTGTTCTGATATGCCAAAAAGATAACAAAAACCATTTTCCACATGTGCATGATGGAAAAATATCACCATTGAAGTAGTGATTCAACCATTGCCATTTTCCAGGTAGAGAAATGGAGATCCCATGCAAACTAGGTGACGAATCAGGAGTTAATGTGGGAACACATGACATTCCACCTTTGAAGTTTCTGCTGGTTGGAAATACTCTTTCGCGAATGCTTAGGCATGACCAGCATAGCCACATGCATGGCTGATTAAATGAATGGAGAGTTATGGTTACATGATATGACCATAAAACTGTTCCACATTAGTTTCAAGCTGTTCCTGGGGAAAAGAATAGCCCTTGCTGTTATCAGAGGTAGTGTAGCTAGATCGGTTGGTCTTAAGAGCAGTTAAATAACACTCACCCCGTTAGCAGTGTTTATTCCCCCGCCTTGGAAAAGGCCATTTTAAATTTCATTGTGTAGTATTGTGTATATTTACTCAATAAGCTAGTTTACAAACATTCCAGTTCCTATATAGCATAAGTCAAGTAAATGGGGATTGTATGCAGAGAATGAAATGTACTTTGTTGGCACAATAAAAATTAGTCCTTTCACACAAGGTAGGGAATCTCCAGGAATGATAAAAAAGGATTTCCAGCGTAAAGAAAAAAATCTCTAAGTGAAATTTGATTGCTGTGTTGTCTGAGAAGTAAAAGAAACAGGAGTAGAATTTGGTCATGGTATTTTACCACAGCAACAGAAACCCTAAGTAAGAAAAGAGGTGAGGATTCCACTTATATGTGGCTATAAGGACAACTATTTAGAATGCTGCTTTAGGAAGTAGTGGCTATATGCTCTCCATAACTTATGTGTTTACTAGCACTTTAGCACTAGGTAGGTTCCAGTACCAGACATGATCTCCCGCTTGCTGAGTGTGTGTGTTAAGTACAATTAGAAAGCAGTTGGGTACTGTCAAGGTATGTATGGCAGGCACTACTGCACCCTTGGGGTTATCATGCCATATTGGCCGTTGTGGTCCATAGGTGTGATAGCTGGTTGGCACTATTGGTCACTTCCCTCCTTAGGAAGCTTATATGGTATCTTCTGTAAAATGAAAACTAGTCCTCAGGGAGGAGGCTTACGGGTTAGATCCAGATTGAATCTGCTGGGCCCTGAGTCTTGTGGGGGTGGGGGGTGGCACTTACCTTGGGCTGCATCCTCACCCCCACCTTCAAAGACAGAAGCGCCTGCAAGTCTCCAGGATCCTGATGAGAAAAGTGGAAGACTTCACTTGACCCAGAAAAAGAAGCGACCTAGGCTTCATCACATTCCACATCTCTACTCATGTTGCCTTTTCTCACCCCCCCCAGTCACTGGTTAACCCTACCTCCACTGGAGCATTGCGAGCCCAGATGGAAAATTTTTATTTACGATATATGTGTATATTTATAGATAGACTTAGTTGTGTTCTGTGTATTTTGATAGTTCACAATATAATTCCTTATGATTTTTTTTTTGAATTTTTGAGACAGGGTTTCTCCATAGCTTGTGGTTCCTGTCCTGGAACTAGCTCCTGTAGACCAGGCTGGCCTCAAACTCACTGAGATCCGCCTGCCTCTGCCTCCTGAGTGCTGGGATTAAAGGCGTGCACCACCACCACCACCTGGCTCCTTATGACCTTTTTAAGCATAGTGCTATTTTTCTCTTCTCCCCCCTTCTATTCTATTTATCTTACTCCCTCCTCTCTAATTAGATGTCCCCATTTTTCCATTTACCCCTTCATATCATTTGCATTCTGATAATACCTCCCCTCCCCCATCTATTGTTTTCCTATTCCCCAGTCCAGCAATGGTCTTTTTTACTTTCCTGGTTTCTGCAATTACACCAGGTTATGTAGTCGAGTCTTCTCTAGTTCCATCCATTTACCTGCAAATTTATTATTTCAGTAGTCTTTGCAACCAAAGAGTAGTTGATGAAAAAGCAGAGTAGTGGAACCTACACCCAAC
>NW_004949214.1:473221-482525 GCF_000317375.1 Microtus ochrogaster | reverse complement strand
GATGAAGACATATATGTATAAGTACCATTATACATATTAAGGATGTTGAATTTAGGAAAAAATGTATGTGTCATAAATTTGAAAGAGAGCAAGGGGGTTACACGAAAAGGTTTAGAGGGAGGGAAAGGAAGAGGAAAATAGTGTAATTATATTATAATCTCATAAAATAAAAGCAATTATTTGGCAAAAAAGAATGAGATTAGATTTCAAGTTTAAACGATTGTTTGCTTGAAGTAATGTAACAAACTTCTGAATTCCAGCTTCTTCATTTGAAGAGAGTTAAAGCTTGTACTGCTTACTTTTTTAGATTATAGAATATATATGTTTATATATGTTTTTAACTGAAAAATCATACCACAAGTGTTATTACCAATATCCCAATAAGGATTAAATAATGAATAATCAACAGTTTTAAGCAGTAAGCATTTATTTAAGGGTATTAAACATACTAGAACATACTCAGCACATGTTAAGCATGCCAACATTTTCAAATGTCAGTAACAGTGCTAAAACATTTTTGCAAAGATACAGTGCACAGCAATTTTTGTAGAGAAAACACTGTGAGACACACATTTGATATGGAGGAGATATGGACTGAGTTACAATTATTTTCAGACTAAGGAGGCATTCACTATTCAAATGGACACGTTTGCTGGCAAGAAAGACAAGCATTCAGATTTCTGAAATGGGGGCAAATTCTCATTCTCATACCTATTTACAAATTTTGTATGTCAAACTTCTAAGAAGCAAATCACAATTTTTCTAGTGATCAAATACATCCTATCAGATATATGAAAACGGCATTCATTGCGAACCTACAAGGAATGTCAGGAATAAAACATGAAGTTATTATGACAACACCTATACATCAAATTTTTAAATTCTCTCCAAACACATTTTATATTACACACAGAATAACACAGTGACTATGACAAAACTGTGCCTTCTTTTCAAGCCATATGCAATTGTCTGATAATGTTCTGCTCTGGTGAACTTCTGTTGTTGTTGCTGTTTGTACAAAACTACTTTATCAACCCTTCTCCTCCAACTATACAATTTCATGTTGATTCTTATACAAAAGGAAACGTAACAACCATTGTTCACACCAGGAAGATCCATGAACGCAGTCTCTGTGTTAGGTAAATGGAAGCATGAGGGTGAGGAGTTCATCCAGTCCCAGACACAAACCCAGCACGTTTTAAAATAAACAAAACACAAAAGTCAGCAAGACGTGAGGGAAAAGATGAAGGAAATATGTTTCCATAAGCACACATATGTCCTTCAATAGATGCAGAGAGAGTTCTTCAAAAAGCCGTGGCTATTTCATACGAATCTGGAAATGGGACAGACACGCGTCCAGATCCAGTCACAAGAGGCAGAATGCCAGCAATCGGTATAACTTGCCAGGACAGAGTCAAAGTGACATTCCTGTTTCCCTTGAGACCGTGCCCGTCGTCAAAGAAAAAATACTTGCTTTTGACATCTTTCAGATCCAGCTTGGGGTTCTCTCCTCGCAGAAGGATCTTGTCCCACAGGACCACCTGGTTCACAGCGTTGCTTTTCGTGGAATATTCTGCCGAGAGGTAAAGGAAGAGCTGCTTGACGTTCCAGTCGAAAGTCTTCTCCAAATCCGCAGAGATGTGGAACGTGATGAAGCCCAGGTCGCTTCTTTTCCTGGGTCCGGTGAAGTCCTCCACTTTTTTGAGCAGGACCCTGGAGACTTTTAGGCTCACTGGCGCGCTTCTGTCTTTGAAGGCGGTGGTGAGGATGCAGCCCAAGGTGAGCGCCGCCATGACGCTCAGCGTGAAGGCGAACAGCGAGTTCGCCCGCGAGAGCAGGGTGTTCATGTTGCGGGATGGATCGGCGGCTCCCTCCACGCGGGCTCCACCGGCGCTCGCTCACTCGCTCTGTCGCTCGCTAGCTCAGCTCGCTCACAGAGACTCGCTTGCCGGGCAGGGCTTGCTGTCTGCTCGCTCGCGTTCCCTCTGCCTTCCTCTGGCTCGCGCGGAATGCTGGGCGCGCGCACGCGTCCCTGGAGCGCGCACCGCCCACGTTGCCTGTTCTTTTCTTCCCCCAAGTCACTGGTTAACCCTACCACCACTGTCAGCTGATAGATAGTCTAAGGCACTTGGGGCATCTGACAGGAAACAGCAGCATCTTGTCTCTGTGTGGCTGAATAAGGGGGACTTGAGCTGCCTCATCCCCCACACCCAGACACAGTCACTGAAGGTCCCATCTGCCCTGTCCAGGGAACCCTTCCCTTTGCACACTGCTGCATCATGGCTTCCATACAGCCTAGCCCCTCCCTTAGCCTTCTGCAACAGGTTCCTGATGGCTGTACCCCCACACTAGCTCACCCTGCAGTCCATTCTCTGCACAGAGGGCAGCCATCATCACCTACAGTTCCTGTCACTTCCCTACTGGGATCCTCCACACTGAAAACACAGTCATAGTGTTAAACAAGTGGCCCAGACTCTGTGCTACATCTGCTCTTTCCACCTCATCCCCCATCAGCCTGTGTGTTATCTGCCAGGCTCCAGCTGCTGGGTTTGTCCTCTGCTCCTGGACAACTGGAGCCCACACAGTGCAAGCACATCAAGAAATGGCTTGTCCCTGCTGGCTTCTTATCATTCAGGACTCGGTTCTAAAGCCACTTCCAGGAAAGGCCTTCACTGACAACTCTGTATGTAATAATCCCTGTCACCTGATTTTCTACCCTAATTATTATTCTCTCAATCACAAATTGTCGTTCCAATTGATTTTTCTTCTTTGTCCCAGTTTCCCAAGCTTTAATGACATTTCAGTGTCCCTGGCTATCTTGTTCTTCTTGTGCTTAAATCAGAGGCTTGTGCATAAATCTGAAAAATATTACTTAATTGGAGGAACTAATTGACACATTAGAACAGACAAAAGAGCCAAATATGTACAAGTCAGTAGCCATAAAATCACACGTGCAAAAATTCTAAATATTTGAAAAACATCAGAAAGACTTGTCAAAAACCCACATTGCTTTTTAAACCAAGGTGGATATCAGAATGAATTGGAGAAACTATTGAGAACATAGAGACTTCCCACCGCATGTCCCTCATTTAATTCTACAATTTTAGGGCAATAGTGGCACATGAAATGTCTTTTAGTTTAATACATTTCTTCTGATAAGTTTGATGAAAACTTCCTTCTTGGAATATTCCAGACTATCACTTGAGTACCACTAATTGAATATCACCCTTGCAGAAATTTTAGACTAGATGGTCTCCATTGATATAATTACTCAAAGCAGCCTAGTCCTTCAACCCACAGGAAGTCACAGGGTACTAAGAATATGAGTACACATTTGACTGAGCGCTATTTCTTGAAAGGAATCTTTTTTCCCTCTGAATTATCTTTGGATCTTTTACAAAAAAAACACTCATTGATGTAGATATGGATCTATTTCTGGATTCTTGATTTAGTATCTCAACTTCATGTCGAGAACACTTCCTTGACTGCGATAGGGTTATCAGAAATCATGAAGTCAGAGTATTGTTTTCAAAAAACTTTGTCTTTTGAGCTTTCACTGAATATAAGTATCAGCATGTCATTTTCTTCATAAAAATTTTTGGAGTGGTATTGGAATTGCAGTGAATAGTTTTTTGTTTTTGTTTTTCAAGGCAGGGTTTTTCTGTGTAGCTTTGGCATCTGCCCTAGAACTCACTTTGTAGATTAGGCTGGCCTAGAACTCACAGAGATCCACCTGCCTCTGCCTCCCAAGTGCTGGTATTAAAGGTGTGCACAATCACTGCCCAGCTTTCAGTGACTGTTTTTTAAAAGATCTAATGTAATTGCTTGGGAAAAGACTCTTCTCAAGAAATAGTTCTTAGTCAAATGTGTACTCATATTCATAAATATTAATCGTGCTCTATCTATTGCACCATATTCAAAAAGGTGAATTTCATGGGGATCAATATCTAAATAGAGACACCCACCTGTTGAATTTCCATCAGAAAATATGAAAGATTAACCTTTTGCTCTTTGTTTAGACACTAAAAGCACAATTTCTAATTAAGAAATAATTAAATTGCACTTTTTTATACACCAAAAAGTTGATTTATTCTAAAGCTACCACTAAGATAACATAAAGACAAGTTTCTGAGAGAAAATATTTCAAAACTTTAGTAGTTAAGAGGACTAATGACTAGAACAGAAATTGTCACAAAAGGAAATATGAAGAAAGTAATTTCACAGTTAAGGATTAATTATATAAAAACTGTTCAAGGTTGATCTAGTTAATGTTCCATCATGGATGGAGAGGGTCTCACAAAGTTAATGTTCCATCATGGATGGAGAGGGTCTCACAAAGCCCCACTCGTGCTTGAGAAGTTATATGCAGTTGAAGAGTGTAGGGGGAGAGAAAGTTGAAAGTCATGGGTGGTGCCCCTGGCAGATTGCCCATGCTATAATGGATAGCCCTAAGTCCACATGTGTGCAACACTAATTAGACCCATATATGTGTGTATCTATGTATGTATATGTATCTATGTATGTATATGTGTGTGTGTGTGTGTGTGAAGTTGGGAAAGGATGTGATGAAAGGGACCTGGGAGGAGACAGAGGAGAGGGAAACGGGTGGATTTGATCAAAATAAAATATATTCATGTATGAAGGAAAAAATAGAATGAAAACATTTACACAGACAAGTAATGATGATAGATTAAAGTCAAGTAAATAAAAAGATAGTCAGCACTGGTGTTAGGAAAGGGTCGAGGATTCTAAGAAAAAGACCAACCACACATTCCAAAGCCTTTCCTAAGACAGTAGTTTTACTTCTGCAGAAGCATACATAGCCATCAATCAAGGAGGCAAGCACACCCAGCAGGGATTCCCCTGGGCTTTTATTTCTAATGCAAAGGGATCGGGTGCCTCTCTTTGGGTGATTAGAGCTTTTTTATTTTTTACACTATTACACTGTTGGCTAACTCATTGGCTAACTCAAAACAGGACTGCTTGGGCTGGAGAGATGGCTCAGAAGTTAAGAGCACTGACTGCTTGCTCTTCCAGAGGTCCTGAGTTCAGTTCCCAGCAACCACATGGTGGCTCACAACCATCTGTAATGGGATCTGGTGCCCTCTTCTGGCCTGCAAATGTGCGTACAAGTGGAACACTGCATAATAAACAAACAAATTTTTTTTTAAAAAAAACACTGCTTATAAGCAAAGTGCAACTTTGAAGAATACCATGCAACCCTGAGCACATATTTTGATTTCAAGAATGCTGACACTGTGGGAATTCGAATTTCTGCCAAATAAGAGGCTTTTTTAAACTTCTTTTTTTTAAATGGAGCTTTGTCTTACTTAACTCTATAGTAGAAAAGACAGCACATTTTGTTCACATTTCCAGCATAACCAACCGTTAAAAGATCATCAACTAACTATTATTACACTATGAGAGAATAGCTAATATGAAAGAGATTGAAGCCCTGGCAAGATTGCAACTTCTGCAACTCTTATACACGGCTAATAGGGGTGAAAACAACTGGAAAGAAAGAAGAGAAAAGAGTACTTGAAAATGTAGTTGTAGCACCCAAGGCACGAGGAGAAAGGAGTACTTGAAAGTGTAGTTGTAGCACCCAAGGCATGAGGCCACAGTGATTTACTCCCTTGAAAAGTTCCCATCACTTCCCAATAACACTATCAACTTATGAATCTATCAGTGTTCAAATACACTTACTAGGTTAGAGGCCTCTTGAGTCCTCTTGATCCAAATACCTGCCCATTAGTTAAGGAGAAAGCTTTAAATATATGTGCATGGGGTGTGAGCTCCTCATATCTTAATATAGAAATAAATAATTTGCATTGATATGATTGGTTAATTAATAAAGAAACTGCATTGGCCTGTTGATAAGAAGCTAGAGCTAATGGGCCAAGTGGTGATTTAATCAATAAAGAAACTGCCTTGGACAGAACTTAGCTAGGTGGAGAAAACTAAACTGAATGCTGGGAGGAAGAAGATAGGGTCGGAGAGAAGCCGTGAATCCTCTGCTGGAGGCAGGTGTGCTGAAACTTTGCTGGTAGGCCACGAGCCTCATGGTAAAGTATAAAATACTGGAAATGGGTTAAATTAAGATGTAAGTGTAATGGATTATTAAAAATTACTGCAGATCCCTGAGTAGCTGCAGGAAGCAGAAATGCTGCAGGTACAGGAGTGGCCGCAGGCAGTGGGCCATGTGCAGGATCCAAGAGCATCCGGTCCCAGTCTGGGACGGTGCACAAGACCATGCCTCAGGTTTTTAAAGGTCCCGGGCGCCAAGCCATGTGGTGGCAATGGGTGAGAGACAGACAGATAGGCACGCCATGCAGAGTGAGGTTGGATATTTATTTAATGGTTATGGAAGGGAGGGGAGAAGGGGAGAAGAGCAGAGAGGGAGAGAGAGACAGAGAGAGAAGAGAGAAGAGAGAGATGGAAGCTGCCTCTCCAAGAGGGAGACAGAAAAAAGAGAGAACTCAGGCTGGAAGCTGAAGATCAGCCTGTCTCAGCAGATGGGGGAGGGCATGGGCATGGCTTGTCTCTTAAAGAGACAGAACAATCATTACATTCCCATCTCTATTTTATAATAAGAAGGCAGGAAGTTAGACACCACAGTTTAAAGGAATTGGGGCAGCAGATTCTCAAGACTTCTTGTTTATTTGTGGGTGTTGTCTTTGGAGGGAATCTGAGAAGGCTGGGTGCTGGTCACATCCTGGCATAGCTGATCTCTTTGCTCCTGTCTGGTGTTTGTGGTATGGAAATGTCTTGTGTCTGTTACACCTGTTTAAGGTATTGTTGTGCCCCAGATTACGACCCCCAGAGAGAGACCACCAGAGAGGCCCAGACTGTAATAAGCAAGGTTTTTTTCTCTCTTTTTTTAAAAAAATATTTATTTATTTATTTATTAAAGATTTCTGCCTCCTCCCCACCACCGCCTCCCATTTCCCTCCCCCTCCCCCATTAAGCTCCCCTCCCTTGTCACTGCTCGTACTGGCTTTGTGGGAGCCTAGGCAGTTTGGATGCTCACCTTACTAGACCTGGATGGAGATGGATGGTCCTTGGACTTCCCACAGGGCAGGGAACCCTAATAAGCAAGGTTTAATCAGCATGATACAAACATATTTGAAACTCGTCTCCATCCCTGTTAAAACAAGGTAGAGAGGAGTTGTATCTCCTCTGTGGGGTAAGCTTTTAAAGGCATAACTACAAAGAGAATCTTTGAAGATGCTTTGGCACAGGTACAAGGATTTTGCTCCCTCCCATTCTGTTAAGTTAGCTTTTTCCTTGTTTTTAGAGCAAGGACACTGTTCTTGAGTTAGGCCATCTTTATCAGCCTGTACCAGGTGACTGGCTGGGCTGAGCTAAGTGACCTTGTGCTCAGAATCTTCTGAGTGGGGGAGGGGAAGGCCACTATCTTCCTGGGAAGACATTCTGCTAGGAAATTTCTTCTTACCCCTTTGAGAATAAGGGGTGAGGGTCCCATATTCCCCACTCCTCTTAGTCCTAAGAATCAGCTCAATCATGAGCTGGTTTTGCTAACTTTGGCCAAATTGTCTCTTAAAATTAGAGTCTTTTTATGTTTCTTTTAACTTAGCATTTTAACCAGGGATTATTGGACGATGTATTCTTTTGACTGCTTCCAGCTGACTTTGGGGTGTCGTTGTCAAACGTGAAATGCTAGTCAAAAAGAGAAAATTTTAGGAACATTTGGTTTGTGGACTTTGTTGAAGAGCCAGGGAGCATTTATATTGGCTAGACTGGTCCACATCAATTTTTTAGCAACTTCACGGTCCACAGTCATTTGGAGCAGGTTGTAGTCAGCAATCAATGTTTGTTTGTGTCCACCAACCAAGGGGAAACCCGTTGAGACAAATTTAAACTAAGAACAGAAGTTAATACATTTGAAACTTTTAGGCCCATATTAAAATTCATATTATAGAAATAGCCAATAACAGATATTTATAAAACAGGAAAAATAGACTTATACCTTTGATTTCCAGCAAAAGCAGAAAATCCTGAACTTGTAACCCAAACAGTATGTAGTCATTGTTTTATTGTTTATTAGTACTATTTTAAATTACTTTTTTAAACCCTTAATGTTTATGAACTTTTGTATCCTCAGACCTTTATATATAATGAGCTAACAAGCTGGCTATAGCTTTGTGTAAGGATTTGGATATCCTTTTTGCTCTTAAACTGATATTATAGCTGGCCTATCCATTAATACAATCATAGAGATCTTAGAAGGATAAATAAATTATACTTAAGTACAGACAAAACAGAAAAATGACAGAGACCATCCCATATACAGTCATACCCAAGTCTCCATAGCGTTGGAGGCAGCATTATCAGAACAGCAGGCTTTACCAGACCCATAAAGTTTCTGTGAAAGAGGGACATGGAAAAGACTGACCTTATTTTGTCTAGGCAAAAGTCGTGAAATCAATTCTCCAAGGTCCTACTGTGTGTCCACAGTCTGGGCTGGGTCCTGGCAGCAGGTCGTAGCATCGGGGCATTTTGCCCAGTGGTCAGCATCGTCGTCATCCAGGTGGAGGCATTGTGGTGTCTCATAGTCTTCTTTGGAGACCTTGGGTCACTGTTAGGATCTCAGAGTCTCTGTCTGATATAAGATTTTTAAACATTATTTTAAATGCCAATTTTTATAGATCTCTGAAGTATTTAGGGCTGTCCAGGTATCTCTGATTAGACAGACTTTATTATTAAAAATTACTTGTTTTAAGCTTTAAAACATATATAGGGGAGTAAATAAGGCTTATCCCTGTTCTTATATCAGTACTTTGAGGATGACTGACTATTAACTTGTATTTTTCACAGTCCAGAACTATATACCATATTTTTGTCAGATTGAACTTTTAATGATTTTGGCAAAGACTATGAGGCTAAAATCTAAATATTAACAATATGAAACATTTTATAAGCATATATGTTTTATAACCTACTTTATTATAGTTGACACTTTTGGTGACTATTACCTGGCATTGGTGGTTTTCTTTGTAGCTGTTCCCCCACACACACACTTTGGGAGTCTAATTCCAGCTATTCCCGGTGGTAACTGACATTCTTGTATATCAATAAAGAACAGCATAAAACAGTTTTAACATTATCTAAATGAATGACCCTCAGAGAGGACCTTTTTCTCCGATGAAGACCCCAGAACCAGGACACTCCAAGACCAGGCCACAGGATGCAATTAGCAAGAGGTTTATTGAGTAAACACAGGTACCTGTGGGCAGCAAAGTCTTTCGGAGGACTTTGCACACCTGCTAACTGGAGGGCGGGC
>NW_004949214.1:471794-472626 GCF_000317375.1 Microtus ochrogaster | reverse complement strand
TCCAGCCCCAGGCGAGGTTGTCAGGAGTGGGATTCGAACCCACGCCTCCAGGGGAGACTGCGACCTGAACGCAGCCCTTAGACCGCTCTGCCATCCTGACATAGCTTTTTAAAATCGGAATCAACCATTAAACATTTAAGTGTAAAAAATTATAGCAAATATCTTTTGGCCCTTTATAATTTTAAGTCTGGCTCTATTTTTTTAAATTTTATTTTTTATTGGTTTAGCCAGACATTTTTTAACCAAACATTTTTATTATTATTATTTTAGTCATTTGTCTTTTTGTTTTTTGGACAATATAAAAACCTCTATTAAAAACCTTTTTAGACAATGTGTAAAGTTTTATCAAAGTCTTTTTTGTGATTTTATTTAGCAGAACATTGCATAAAACAAAAGCAGAAATATGCACCTTAATTAAAGGTGATAAGTATCTGTAACCTATATTTTTTCCTGTGGAAACAAAAACATTTTTAAATATAATGTATCTTTTGAATTTACTTTAAAATCAACATTTTTAAAGTTACAGGTTGGTATAATTGAAATCTTCTTATAAGCAGTATCAGGACAGGAAAGGGTTAAGAAGGGAAACTGCTGGCCAGCAGAAGAGACCTTGAGTGTTATCATACTGAAGAACTTGGCTCAGAAAAGAGGGGGCAGCAGCAGTGGGCACAGAGAGTGTTCTTGGCTGTCAATGTTTTTTAAAAAGTTTTTTGTTAACTTTTTTTGACCATGATCTCAGATTTTTTGTTTTACGTTTGCATAGTTTCTTAATTGCAAGCAGTCAATTCCCTGCCACCCCTGTGCAGGTCCCTCTCTCCTGCCTAAGGCAAAG
>NW_004949214.1:466967-467882 GCF_000317375.1 Microtus ochrogaster | reverse complement strand
ATATATCTGACCTGTTTAAGGTGGATTCTTTAATTCGGGTCCCTGGAACTCACAAGAACTCCTTGGGTTTATGAAAACAGAAGTTTTAAACACAAAATGACTGTAGTATATTTTTCTATAATGAAAAGTATTTTTTAAGACTATGGAAGGCAGCATAAGAGAAATTTGATTTTAAATTTGCTTGGTGAGGTAATCTGGGGAAACCTCTCAGCTATCAAACTGTCAGAGATCTTTAAGAAGGATAAGATTTTACTTGAGTTACTGATTAAAAAAATTGACAGAGAACTTACTTGGTTGGACCCCAGAGCTACTCTTTTTGGATCCTCCATGGTCGCTGAAGGTTGCACTTGACCTTTGCTGTTTAGCGCAGGCTCCAGAAGACCCTGTGGGCCAAGAAATTTGTAGGAAGACAGGCCTACCTTGACCTAAGCAGCTAGGCTGTCTATTCCAGCGATTTCGTCCACATCTGGAGGTCTTTAGTTTGGATGAAAGGCAGTTTTGCCCAATGGTCAACACTCGGCAGTAGAAGCAAACTGCAGAAGGATGTTGTTCTGTGTGCCCATTTGTCTTCTGTCTTCTTTGGAGGAAATAAGAGTCTGCTGCTAGGAGCCAACCTGTCTCTTTTGTTATGAAAATTTTTAAATAATTAAATACTTAAATATCACATTCCCCAGATCTCTGAGCAGTTGAGGGCTGGATTAAATATAGCTGCAGTATACTGACTCAAAGGGCAGAAAGAAGAAACTGCTGGCAATGGAAGATTAATGCCAGAACTGACAACGGTAGAGAACAGCTTAAGAGACTTAAAGGTACATACCAGTTTAAAATACGAGACTCATGATTTTGTAGTCTGAAATGAGATGTAATGAACAATTATACATAGAAAGAGTGAACAGTAATTGGGCAACGTGGATG
>NW_004949214.1:462353-463372 GCF_000317375.1 Microtus ochrogaster | reverse complement strand
TCCCAGGCACGGGCTTAGCACAGAAGACAAGCCAAATTGAATGCCAGCGAAGGGAACAACCAAGGCCCTGAAGGCCCATGGTTGGAGGTCCCCCCATCCCTAGGAACTGCCAAGGGTTGCTGGGAGCTCAACGGTCAATCCCTTGAGTTAAAAGAGATGGTTAAGCTGGCCAGTGTTGTTTGGAGGAGCTGCATCCAGGCAGATGGAATATGTGGGTCATTGTAGAGAAGGTCCTCGGGTCCTGATTCTGCCCCGGGAGGGATCTCGGAGTCCCGGACGGTGCCTAAAGCCGGAACTCTGGCCCTGGGTGGAAGTCCAGGGCGGGCGAATAATCCAAGTCATGGCACCAATAATATTCTTTTGAAAAATGCTGCAAGATCCCCGTGGCAGTAGGCAGCAGAAATGCTGTAGGTCCCAAATGGTGGTAGTGGGCCATGTGGTGGCAGGCAGTAGGCCCTGGGAGCAGCCAGTCCCAGGCAGAGACAGCTGTCCGGTGGCCTGAGCTGTGGTGGCGGGCCATGTGGTGTCAGGCAGTGGGCTCTGGGAAATTTCTTCTCACTCCTTTGAGAATAAGGGGTGAGGGTCCCACAGGTTTGGCAGAACAGAGGACAAAGTTAAATTAAGGGAAAAACATTTAGGACCAGGTAATTGAGGGGGATTATCTGACCTGTTTAAGGTGGATCCTTCAATTCAGCTCCCTGGAACTCACAAGAATTCTTTGGGTTTGTGAAAACAGAAGTTTTAGATGTATACATTGTATAAACAGTAGCATATTTATGTCAGAATGACTGTGACAAATATTTTTTGCACAATGAAAAGTGTTTCTAAGACTATGGAAGGCAGCATGAAAGAGAAAATTGATAACTTGTATTTGCTCTAACACCTTTATAACTTGCAGATCTTGTATTTGTATTTTACTGAAATTTGTTTGTGAGGTTGTCTTTTTAAACTGACAAAACCTCTCAGCTGTCAAACTGCATCAGAGATCTTTGAGAAGAATAAAAATTTACCTGAGTTAC
>NW_004949214.1:459693-460648 GCF_000317375.1 Microtus ochrogaster | reverse complement strand
CCCACTGTCTCCGTGGGTGGGTGCACCCCCAATTTTTGAGCTGCAGGAATTTTAAGCTTAATAAGAGAGACCTAGAGGCATGACCCACCCTGTGGCTGAGTAGCCATGCCACAAGTTGCAGAGGGGAGCAAAAGGCTGGAATTGAAAAAGCTGCCTCATGGATCTGACCAATCTTGTTGGCTGCAGTAGCAGTGGCAGGGTCCATTTGCCTGTGCTCTGACAGTAGTTAGAAAGCTCCCACTGACAGTAATTAGAAAGTTCCCACTGACAGTAGTTAGAAAGCTCCCACTGACAAAGTGGAGTTGGCAGGACACAAAGTGAGGGTAAGAGCTAAGAAGTAGGGCATTAAGGCCTGGGGTTTTGGGACCTCTAAAAGGCTTCCATCCCAGTGGGGATGGGCATGGACATGGACATGGATGGGTGAAAACCCATGAAACACCACAAGGCTTATAACGGGATGTCTCCCTCTATAGGTGGGGTATAAATTGGTGCGAAAACAACAGAATCCATGGGAGGGTGTCCCCAGACCTCCAGGTGGGGTGCTACAGCCTGATTAGATCCAGTTGGGGTGACTTGGAAGCCAGAGAGGCCAGAGGCCGCTCCAAGTGGCCTTTTATGGAGAGGGAAAAAAGGGAAAAAAAGAAATGGAAAAAAGAGGTAAAGAAGGATCTGAGGGATCCTGGGCCCCCAGTCGAATACATAGCACAGAGTGTGTAGTGCTAGCGAGGATGGACTGACCCTGAGTCAGTCCAGTCATGATTTTAGCTAAGGGAAGCAATCCACAGATGAATGTCAGTGAAGGGCACAACCTTAGCTTTGAAGATCATGGTTGGGGACAGTCCCCCCATTTATAGGAACACTAGAGGGTTGTCAGAGCTCAACAGTCAATTCCTCAGGTTCAGAGAAGTGGTTAAGCTGACCAGAATGAGGAAACTCACCAATTGAAGCTGGTGTT
>NW_004949214.1:449929-458968 GCF_000317375.1 Microtus ochrogaster | reverse complement strand
GTCTAACTTCCCGCCTTTTTATTATAAAAATGAGATGGGAATGTAATGATTGTTCTGTCTCTTTAAGAGACAAGCCATGCCCATTCCTTCCCCCATCTGCTGAGACAGGCTGATCTTCAGCTTCCAGCCTGAGTTCTCTCTCTTTTCTGTCTCCCTCTCGGAGAAGCAGCTTCTGTCTCTCCCTTCTCTCCTCTCTCTCTCTCTCTCTCTCTCTCTCTCTCTCTGCCCCTCTCTCTGTTCTTCTCCCCTTCTCCCCTCCCTTCCATAACCACTAAATAAATATGCCTATCCATCTGTCTTTCATCTGGGGCCACCACTTGGCTCGCCATCCAAAGCTACCTTTGGAGACTTGTGGCATGGTCTCATGAGCTGTCCCTGCCTGGGACTGGCTGTTCTCGGGACCCGTTGCCTCCTGCCTACCACCATATGGCCTGCTGCCTGCCACTGCTCGGGGAAATGCAGCATTTCTGCTGCCTGCAGCTACTTGGGGATCCGCAGCAATTTTTAAATAATCATTACAGTAAGAGTTAGCCAATAAGAAGCTAGAGCTAATGGGCCAAGCAGTGATTTAATTAATATAGTTTCTGTGTAGTTATTTTGGGTCTGAGCTGATGGGTGGTCGGGAAACACACAAGCTGCCCCCTGCAGCAAATTGGTGCCCAGGATAACTAACTAAATCCACTTAAACCTGAGAAAGCATGAAAGGGAATTCTAGACACAAAAGAACAGGGTTAAGCATGGCTTTTGATAGCCACATTTTTTTTCTAGATGGGCTCATGACGAGCAGGGACACCATGGCTATTTTAAGAGAAGTACAGTAAAGACTGTGCAGCTTCTTTGAAAAAAAAAGGCGGCTTTCTGTTTCACCAGCACAAACAGCTCTGGCTCTTTCAGGAGGTCCAGCTATGGGGCATTTAAATGGGATTTGTAAGCAGAGTGCTACAACTTGCTTAATGGCAACATAGACCTCCTGTGTGCCTAAAACTAGGGCAATGTACATGGCATGCTGGACTTTTGTAGTAATAGGAGCGGCGGGGCTGTGTCCCTAGCACCCCATCCGCCTGGCTAGCTTATACCCCGAAATAATTACATGGACACTGTATTCTTTTAAACATTGCTTGGCCCATTATATCTAGCCTCTTTTCAGCTAACTCTCACACCTGGACTGGCCCATTTCTAATAATCTGTTTAGCCCATGAGGTGGCTTACCCGGGAGATTCTAGCCTACGTCCATCCTGGGTCGGAGCTTCATCACTAGCATCTGCCTCAGAGAGCAGAGCTATCAAGTCTGCCCGGGAGAGGGGAGCATGGCCTCTCTGCTCCAGAGAGCAGAGCTGTCGAGTCTGAGCTCACTTCCTCTTCCTCCCAGCATTCTGTTCTGTTTACTCCACCTACCTATATTCTAACCTATGAGGGCCAGCCAAGCAGTTTCTTTATTTTTTTAACCAATGACCTTCCTCCATCACTGGACTGCACAGGGAAAGCAGGCAGTTCCATTTTTCCCCTAGCAATGATGCCACTTAAGTTTATAAGAAGGGCTTAGCATTTTAAGAAATGCTCCTGAACAGTAAAGAATTACAAATACAAAATAGGACAGATTCATACATAAAAGAACTCTAAATGAGTCACAGTGCATTTAAAAAATACATAGGCTTGGGAGAGAGAAGAAAAAGAGTATGTAGACTCATAAAGTTGATGCTTTTAAAAAAGGGTAAAGTCTTTAAAGAGACAAAGTACAGATAGTTCATAGATTAAAGGAGTAAAGATAATAAAGTAAATATTAAAAAGTAATAGAGTAAGAAAAGCCATTTAAAATGGAATATACATAGAGAGTCTGGATTATGTACATTGTGCTTTCTTTGAATTTTTTGATTACAGAGAGATGTTTGATTCTGGGAACTCCTAAGCTAAACCAAAATATATGTTTTAAAGGTTTCTTGACTTCAAAGTTTGAGTCTATGGATATGTTGCTTTGGAAAAGAAGTTCCTATTTTTTTCCACAGAGGATTAGTACCTGTGGAATACTTCCAGACTAATGTGGTTTGATGGACCAAGACTCCCTGAAAGATCACTGTGAACAACCCCCAATACTTCTTCACCCAATAAAAAGCAGAAAGCAGTTTGGAGAAAACTATGCCTATATTCCCAAATATTGTTTGTAAATGTTTGTTTACATTTAAAGAGGGATATGATATAGAAATAAACAATTTGCATTGGTACAATAAGTTAATTAATAAAGAAACTGCATTGGCCTGTTGATAAAAAGCTAGAGCCAATGGGCCAAGCAGTGATTTAATTAATAAAGAAATTGCTTTGGACCTATAGCAGGGCAGAACTTAGCTAGGCAGGGAAACTAAACTGAATGCTAGGAGGAAGAAGGCAGAGTCAGAGAGAAGCCATGAAACCTCTGCTGGAGGCAGGTGTGCTAAAACTTTGCTGGTAGGCCACAAGCCTCATAGTAAAATATAAAATACTGGAAATGGGTTAAATTAAGATGTAAGAGTTAGCCAATAAGAAGCTAGAGCTAATGGGCCAAACAATGATTTAATTAATACAGTTTCTGTGTGGCTATTTTGGGGGTGAGCTGCTGGGTGGTTGGAAAACACACAAGCAGCCCCTCCTCCAACAATAACTAAACCATAGCATTGACTAAAATGCTGCATTTAGTTGGGGACAGTCAGGGTGTTTGATTGTTAGGGAGACCACGAACTACAGAACTGAGCATAACTTAGGAAATGATGATAATAATAACAATAACTATGCCCACTTGGTTCTTATAGTGGATATATTTGTGTAATTGGGCAGATTGAATTATGATTATTATTTCTCATAATGTAAAATTATTGACCTGATATGCCATTTTAAAATGTATAATAAATTCTTGTTGTTTTCATAAATTCATTATAGACTATATTAACTAGGAAGAAAAAATACATTAAATGGCTAGAAAGGACTTCTACCCAACACTCATCATAGAGACATGGAGGTCATGAGTTGTTATTTAGGCAATCAGAAATACATAGATGAATGTGCTATAAACATGCTAAACAACAACTTTCTTCCCCATGTGAGCAATTAATCAATATGTTATAATATAAGGCATCTCTCTGATGACACTCCAGGGGTATTATGAAACTGAAGGAAAATCATTGTCTTGGAAAAAATAAATTCTGCAACAGGTATTTTTTTGACTAACACTAGGAAATATCATAGAGTCTACAAAATTTCATTATAGGATAGATGGAAACATGGCTACCAGGAAAAGAATCCAAATTAATATATCACAGTGCCTTCAAATCAACTATATATTTCAACATCTATCTGGTTATCAGTCACTAATTTTTATTTATTGCCAGAGAATACATGTAAATATATGGTTAATTCAAGTAAAGCATCACTCTCTTCCATAAAGCAAATATATGTATCATATATTTCATATATGTATGTATATATATTTCCAATAAGGAGGATCTTTGAGATAGAAGCTTTTGAGGGCTTCTACTAATAAGCATATCAAGCAGATAAACTTCCATGAACTAAATCTCTGAATCATATGAGATCAAAACAGTTTTTCTATGTTTGAACTTTTATATTGCCACAGAAGCTACTTCACCACATGCTTTTGTTCAGGTCCATGAAATTGCAGGAGGCAAGCATAATACTTCACTAAAGTCAAAGCACTCCTGCCCTTTTAATCTGAAAATATTTAATCAGATGTCACTGTCTATATCCTTAGAACTCACCTCCTTCACACATGCATTATGATCTGTCACCCAATGCAGATTTGTCCAGAGAGAAAAAGAACACAGCAACGACCATGATTCATTGTTAATCCTTGCCAGGCATCATGGCAGTTGTTGGTCAGTGATGAACGTCACTGAGATTGTTAGTGACTAAGCAAGGTGTGTTCATGTACCTTCAAAGTATCTTTTCACTGGTTTTCCATTAAAACTCTGCAGTTCAAGTTGAGCCCGCTTAGTGATATTTCTACACACCACTTTAATCTTTTCCATCTGTGCAGATTTGAGCTACAAAATGCATTTACTATTTTTTCCTTTTAAATTATTAGCTTATCTGTATATGCTCAAGCATGTATACCTTAACTGAGCATGTTTTGGAACGGGCCCACTCATGTATATATACATATATTCCCCTGAATCAAACTCCCATGCTTCCTTTACTCTAAAAAAAAATGTTGCTTTGGAAATGATTACCTGTTTGAGGTAAAACATATGTTTTTACTGTTTTATGACTTTACTTTGCTTATTTTGGCTTTGCACTTACCAAGACATGAAATCCTTACATTTGATTACAAAACAGCCAAGTCATGGTGAAAATTGTGTCAGTTAAATGCATAAGATAGACTCAGAGGCACCAAAATGTATTGGTGTTTTATTATAGAAAGAAAATTCAGCACTTCTTCTGGGTTTAGTTTGACCAAAAATCAACTCACGATTAAATTCTACACTTCTCTCTGTGTGTCTTTCTCCTTTCTAATTTGTGGTATCTGGCTTGTCTGTAGTCTGTCTGTTGTAGCTGATCAATCTGTATTGCCTTTCTCTCATGTGTCGGATCCCTAACAAAGGACTTTGCTTCGTGTTTCCTGAAAAGCACAGAAAACATCACATGGGGGAAGGAATGAGGAATTACTTTACAGAAATCTTTAACAGAGTTTTAAAAGGGGGATTAAGTTATTAACTCCAACTGACTCCCAAAGCATTCAGTGAGGCAAACACTTGCTATCAGGCAGCATCTATATGCTGCTCACAACATTTAATGGTGTTTGTTTGTTATATAAGGACCTGTCTTCTGTTTTCAGAAAATGATAATTATGATACACACACACATACACGCGCACACACGCATTGATCTCTGGGTCGGGAAAATAGAAGAGTAGATAGTTAAGATTGCAGCTATGCATTAGCCTAGTCTGTCAAATCTGATTACATGTAAAATCCAAGAAAAGTAGGGTTGGTTGTTCACATTGTTCTCATAAAAGGCAGGTTAAACAAACAGCCAGAGTACAGCAAGATAGCAGGCTAAGGCATACGTGATCTCAAGGTATGATTATTAACTTGGCTGTGAGATCCAGCCAAAGTTACGGTCTCTTAAAATAAAAGAGTTGTCTTCATAAACTTTTATCACCACATAAAAAGGCACAGGAAGCTTCTCCACTAGGCCCTTTGCTTTCCTCACCCCTTAAACTCACAACAAATCTGAGAAGGAATAAGAAGTGGCCTGGATTCAAAAAGACAGGGCTATGTGCTTGCTCCTGCCTTGTTACCGAAGGTCTGGGTTGTTATGTGAGCATTCCAATGCTCCAATGCTCACTTCACAGAGCAGGAAAATTGACTCAAAAACGTCTTATTCTCCCATGACCACCCTGCCTGTACATGGAAGGTAAGTTCAGGATACCCTGAAAAGGATAACATATCCCCCAGGGCTGTGATGGTTCCATGTTTCTCTGCCTTCCAACACCAAGGCCTGAAGCAGGAACTTTGGGACTTAGCTCTAGCACCTCTGTCTCCCCATTCCTCAAGGAGATTCAGCCCCAACTGCGGGGGTCTTGTACCCTCAGCTGAGTCTATAATACCGGGACATGGGCCCCTGCTCTTACAACCAAGCCTTGGAAATGTTCGTTACAATATTGTAATTGAGGTCGCCAGCAAGACAGCAGGTTGCTATGGCAACTGTGCTGCGCTCAGGCTAGTCCTTCACATTAGAAATCCTTCCACACAGCTGTCTGCCTTTTGCATTTCACTGAGAGAAAAACACTTCTCTTTTCAGGCTACCACTTGAGAAATCACATTAGTTGGTGCAACTAACTAAGACTGGGCAACATTCTCCAACGTTACTCATTATGATAAAGGAAAGGAAGACCATACTGTCAACCATTTTGTTTGTATTCAATTCTCAAGAATATACTACTACTACTAATAATAATAATAACGACCTTGGGAG
The DNA here is from genome assembly GCF_000317375.1 of Microtus ochrogaster. Lineage (NCBI taxonomy): Eukaryota > Metazoa > Chordata > Mammalia > Rodentia > Cricetidae > Microtus > Microtus ochrogaster. The sequence continues at coordinate 453,007 of NW_004949214.1, read as the reverse complement.
GGTATTGCCAGTACTCTGAGATTCAAGGATGTACACTTCATAGTAGATAACTAGCTCTCTAGGACAGAAACCTGTGTCTGTGCTGGTGGTGGTAGTGAAAATTTGTAGGGCAGCCTGGGCTCTGTCATAAAAAGAAAAAAAATCTGTGTACAATCTTGTGGCTGAATGATCTAATAATATAGAAAAGCGCCATTTATATAATGCCAAGGCTATTTTAAAGAATTAGGACTAGAACAAGTGAACATTAGTCAGGGTGATGCCTGGTCGTTGTAAAGATATATTGGTTTACACTGAGGGATAATTGATCCTCCGTTCCTGATGCTTTCTTCCCCATAGAAGGAACCTGTGAACAACAGACACATTGCCTCTCCAAAACTCCTTTCTTCATGGCAGAGATGACTTGTCTGATTGGAGAATTGGGAAAGAGAAATACATTATTCAGCCCAGGACCTCTTCTTTCACAAAAATTGGGAACAGACTGCTACTGCGTCCATTCGGCCTTCAGAAATGGATCTTACATAACTCCCGGGGCTCTGCTCTTCCGCATCGTTCTGGTTCTCACAATTTAGGGTCTTACTTCAAAGTACCCAACAGGCAAATGAAGAACACCACCTACAAAAAGGATAGAGATAGGAGCACGCGGCTCTAGGGTACTTCCTGAAGGAGAGGTAACTATTAGGAGTACATAATTCAAGGAGAACTAAAGAACGTGATTTAGCACTGCTGGCCTACAGGATTCCTAATGCTTGGGGAAAGTGCATCAGGACAATCAAAGTGCAAGGATTGCAATATATATTTATGTTGCTGTCTGGTGAAGGAGTGCTGTCTGTGTGTGCCTAAGGAAAGCAACTTCCTTGCCAAAAGCCATCCTTGTTATAAGAAGAAATATTTCTGAATACCTGTGAGAAGACACTTTTCAGGGTGACTACTCCAGTTTGGAATGAATGCTTAATAAACCAACGTTTGCACTTTTCTTTGAGAGTGCAATGGGTACTCACTTTAAACCTTACAAAATTCGGTTCCGTATGTTTTAAGAGTAGCTAGAAATTTATGGATTGTGAAGATTAACTTTATAAATCCCTTCAAAAAAGAATTGACAAAGTGTTCAGAAATCTATATACCCCCATAAACCTACACATAGATTATAGTTAAAATTCTAAGGAAGTTTTATCAAGCCTTAAAAGATAATTCAATTGTCATTTAATAACAACAAACTACCCAGGGGGCATGGGACAACACTCACCAAAAGCATAATATTTTCTGTCTAAGTCTGTATCCCAAATCATTAGCCACCATTCGTTCAGTATTCTATCTGGTGATTTCACTCAGCAAGCTGGTTTTTCTGTTCTCTGTAGTGTCTGTTATATGAAGACAAGGATACCCAGAGGTTCGAAACACCTGGAGCATCCAGGAAACTTACTCACCCGGATGATGCACTACTTACTTTTCTATTGCTATGATTAAAACACTATGGTCAAAGCAACTTGTAAAAGGAGGCGTTTATTTGGAGTTTACAGTTCTAGATGGTCAGAGTCCATGATGGTGGAACAAAGACATGGTGGCTGGAACAGCGCTGAGAGCTCACACCTCCTATGGGAAGCAGAGAGAACACACCAAAAATAGAACATGGATTCTGAAACCCCCAAAGCTCTCTCCCAGTGGCACATTTTCTCCAGCAAGGCCACACCTAAGCCTCCCCCAAAGTACCAACAACTGGTGACCAGATATTCAAATGTCTGAGACTTATAGGGAATATCCAGCTATTGTAGGGTTAAGCCAGTCCCTTTAGGGGGCGGGTTTTGCCTCGGGCGATTGTGGACGGATAAATCGAGCGCGTGAAGGCTGTGCCCTTCATTTTCTTTCCTACCTCCTGGGCTACGCGGGAACCTAGGTTCTGTAAGTTTACCATTAAAGTTGTAAATATTCCTTTATATCTGCCTTGCAATTATTTACGCCCATACAAGCTATGGCGGGTGACTACTTCTGTGGGCGTCTCCTGGAAGCTCAGCTGTGACTGTTGCCTGGAGCCCATTGCTTATGCATAGAGCTTGCCACATTTTGGGCTGCCAGATTAAAATCAAAGATAATCAATCAATGAAGTTCAGATAACTCGTCATTATTTTTCTGTATGTTTCGTTTTGCATAATAGGTTCTTTTAGTACAAGATGAAGATTTAATCGAATTGCTGAGCATGTTGGCACAGACCACCAATCCCAGAACTTTGGAAGCAGAGGCAGGCAGGTTTCTGTGAGTTTGAGGCCTGCCTGGTCTACAAACTGGATATTATGTTTTTTTTTTTCCAAGAAGATTGTTCTTTATAATGAGATTGAGCCTCATCCAGTTAGAGGCTTGAAATGGAAAGATGTTTGACTTGCCCAAATAAGAAGCAATTTTCTTTTTTTAATTTTATTGATTTTTATTGAGCTCTACATTTTTCTCTGCTCCTCCATACGTCTCCCCTCCCCTTCAACCCTCTCCCAAGGTCCACATGCTCCCAATTTACTTAGGAGATCTTGTCTTTTTCTACTTCCCATGTAGATTAGGTCTATGTATGTCTCTCTTAGTGTCCTCATTGTTGTCTAAGTTCTCTGGGATTGTGATTTGAAGACTGGTTTTCTTTGCTTTATGTTTAAAAATCACTTATAAGTGAGTACATATGATAATTGTCTTTCTGGGTCTGGTTTACTTCACTAAAAATGATGTTTTCTAGCTCCATCCATTTCCCTGCAAATTTCAAGATGTTATTTTTTTTTCTGCTGTGTAGTAATCCATTGTGTAAATGTACCACATTTTCCCTTCACTCGAGGGCATTTAGGTTGTTTCCAGGTTCTGGCTATGACAAACAGAGCTGCTATGAACATAGTTGAGCACAAGTCCTTGTGACACAATTGGGCATTCTTTGGATATATACCCAAAAGTGGTATTACTGGGTCTTGAGGAAGGTCGGTTCCTGATTTTCTGAGAAATCGCCACACTGACATCCAAAGGGGCTGTACCAGCTTGCATTCCCACCAGCAGTGCAGGAGTGTTCTCTTTACCCCACAACATCTCCAGCATAAGCTGTCATCAGTGTTTTTT